>NW_010390238.1:102252-109180 GCF_000710305.1 Buceros rhinoceros silvestris | reverse complement strand
TCCTGCTAACACACCAAGTTGTGGAGCATTTCTGATCTCTCATTACAAAGCTTATTTCCTGCCCATGATGCATTCTATGAGTCCTGGTCCTACTGAAAAAGAGCCTGGGGTGGGGGGCAGGTTGTGTGTGGAGAAATGCAACAGCATGGAAATAAATTCGAGAACTTTAGTATCAGGATAAGAGAAGAACTTGCTGCAAGTGATCAGAGGGGTGGACGGGGGAACAAATGAAACAAGAAGTGCTACAATGGGAGCTGAGAACATCCTCTTGTTGGCATCACAGGAGGTGGAGAGCAAGTGTACACAGATCACTGAGCAAGCACTGCCTAAGGCTGTTACTGCTGAGAAGAAATCATAATACAGCTATTATTAATAATAGTATAACAGTGCTCAGAGGTCTCTCAGTGGTGTTAGAAGCAGCAAATGAGACACCAGATGAGGCCTGGAGAATAAGATCCTGCCTTATGCCTTTCCATCTTTTTCCATTTGCATCTCTCAGGCTTTCTACAAGTCTGAATTACTTCAAAGCCCTTTATGTTGTATAATCTGAACAGAGGCTACGTAAGTAATGTGTAAATGCAAGACCATAAGCATACATATCTAACATCCCTGAAATTCACCATTCCTTTCCATTTACTGCAACAGTGAATCACGCACTACCAGTCACTCGCTGGACTTTTTTTCCCCCGCTCGCTAACATGTCTACATTTCCCCGTCTCAGTCTTCTGGCTGTCATGCTGTTCCTCTAGCATTATCCTACTGCTCTTCTTGGGTCCCTGTGAACTCATGTGGACACAACTGTGCTTGCTTTGTGTTTGGAAAATGTCCAGCACATTAGTCCAGCACTGAAAACAAAATAAAAGTAGGCAAATTTTGTTTTCATTTGTTCTTACTCATCTTTTGTTCTTCTTCCAAGAAATCAACTCCACTTGGCAGGCACTAACAGTGTAAGATAACTTACTACCACTGTAAGATATACAATTAAATGTAGCATGATTATCAAATACGTATGTGATCTATCACGCAGAGTTGAGCTAAACTGTGGCTGCTTACCTCCACTAGAAAGCCCCAGTGAGCAAAGGGCAGTGGAATGCTTTCTTTCTTCATACCAAATTCTGTTTCAGGGTTTTGTACTTCTGTGTTTTGCCACCTGAGGTTTAAGCTTTCCCCAGTGCATGCAAAATGAAGTAAGTCGAGTCATAGCAAAGACAGATTTGGCCTGAAGTCTCTTGGATGAAGGCCCAAACCTAAAAGAAGAAATAATTCACAAAACTTTGCATTCAAAATAAAGTAATACAAAGGAACTGATGTGTGTTCCTGACATGGAAAAACCACAACTCTGTAACATTTCACTTGTTCGTGCTTCATGATGATCTGTGTTAAAAAGGAAAAACTAATACCAGATCTGGAGCTGTGCTGGTTTCCATTACAGTATTTCACTTTCATAGACGTGATATATGAACCAGGCTTTTGTCTTTTTTTTTATTTTGTTGATATCCAGGAGGCAAGACAGATAATTTAAGCTTTATGTATTACATAGAATTGTTGTGCTAAATTCACAAGGCAAAACAGAAATTTGCAAATATTCCCGTTGCCTTAAACACCATTCACAAAAATTCCACCTCTTTTCACAGTTGCATTTGGTCTTTCCATCAAATGAAAGCATCTCAGATTCCTAGAAAACAGCAGAGATATTTTTTACACTATATGAGGAGAGAGGGTTTCAGATAAGAAGCAACAAATAGTCCAAAAATTCCAGATGAATACAAGAATATAATTTAGGAGTATTTTGGCTTAGAGAAAGGTTTGAGGACCAGCTTCCATTTGAAAGCCCATAAGTTATGGCCCTTAGTGTTTCAGCAGTCCCATCTTGCAAAGAGTTCAGGCACACATAGTCCTGCCAAAGCTCACCAAGGAACCTACCCACACACAGCTCAGAGTAGAGTTCAGTCCTGAAAGGAGACAGATATCTGGAAAACTAAACCAGGGCTGTAGGCTTCCCAAGGACGCACCTTGGGTATCACCTTGAGTGATACGGACTCAGAGAAATGCCTTATGACTGCTTAACGTTTTGTGTTTCCAAATAACATGAGTTAACAGCTGTGCCCTACAAAAGCTGTGCTTTTGGGATAGACTGTTGTTGGAAGGTGAAATTACCATGCAGGAGGGGAAAGGATCCACTTGTGGTCTCTATTTCACTGACCTCTGTCATCCTTCTTACTTTCCATACTCTAAACTGAAACTCTATTTGTAGAGGTTACCAAAAACTCTCCACTGACAAGACAATGAATATACAGTCGTATGTCTGAATAGCTGTTATGTCCATTTGACTGTGACAAATTTTACTTCATGTTATTTTAGGAATAGCGTGGAGGGATTCAAGAACAGCAGACACAGTCCAAATCTGAATGCAGGAAGAGGGAAAAGTCTGTCCAGCAGCCATATCGCTATGACATGCTCAAGGGAAGCATGCCATGGGGCCCAGCTATAGTTCAGGACACAGGCACTAAAATTCTCTAACCCATCCCCAGTATCTCCATGGTTCACATCAAAAGGTTTTTGATCTGAGGTTTAATTGTCTAGAAAAAAATATTGTGAATATACAAATATGGGATCGACTATTTCCTACATGCTAATCCTTTCTTCTGTAATTTTAGAAGATCCTGTTCCCATCAGTGGTCTATACAAGGCTCAGCTTCCCAGACCTGTGGACTGCAAAATTCTGGATTTAATTTCCCATTCAAGTTGCTGATGAGGCTTAACATCATTTGAGATCATAATTTAACCAAGGTTAGATTTTGCACCTATGCATTTCCTATTTTTCCATTCTACAACCACACAAACAAAAGCAGAACATGACCTGTGGGTTTCTGAAGACCACAGCATACACAGGTGACATATGCTTTAAGACTGAATGACAAGTTCTGTGGACACGCGCACTCTTCAGCAGCAGAAGCGCTACCAGGAGAGCCAGGACGTCTCGCTGACCTGCTCTGGCATTTGGCATAGCAGGGTTGCTATTGCCTTGACTCTTTGCAGCAGATGACTAACTCTCAGCCCCTTTGGTCCTCAAAACCACCATAAACACAAGCCCTTGGAGATACCATCACAGATACTTCCAGCTCTAAAATGTGAAGAAAAAATCTTTGCACTGCTGCAAGAGGTAAATTTGTAGAAAGACTTCTGTGCACAAGGGACATGTAACCGCAAAACTCTTCAAGCATAAACACATTTCACTGAAAACAGGCACGTATTAGTTACCACTCTCTGCTCTCTACCAGTCTGAATACATCTTTGAGATTGCCTGAGTACTAACTGTGTGTACACACCGTAACTGTGGGACTGTTGCACAGGCCATGAGTCGTGTTGAAGACATCCTCCTCACCAGCATTTCTCAAAAAAAGCTTCCAAAAGAAAAACTGCAATTTCTTAATGGAATGGCAGAAGCTGTAGAAATACTGATATTTTTGTTAAATGTCTATTCAAGTACAGTCACAAATACCAAAAGAATATTTCTGGAAGCATTTTATGTGGTGACTAATGCAAAATATTACAGCTGTGTCAGCATCCAACCAGTTTTAGGTTACATCTTAGTGTTTCGAACAAAAGCCATCCTGGCAAAAATCAATCTGAGGAAGGAGTAATATTATTACGACAATTTGTAACAGTTGTGAAAGGCAGCATCAGTGCTTGCTAATCCTCTGATAAATTCTTGTTACCTTCCGGTTCCCGAACGTATCTCTGCCACTACAAAGCATATTGGAGGCAGATGCTGCAGCAGACGAATGTGCTTGCCAAGTGAAGTTCTGTTTGTTGGTGGTTTTTTCATCTAGGTATCTGTAACTGTCGTGTCACAAGCACCAAATAGTTCTTACTCCTGGAACACTTCATGCAATGTTCTGGGATGTTGATTAATACAGGTTTTTTCCCCATTCTTCTTCCTATTCTTTTTCCTGCATCTTCATGTTAGGCCTCATCTTGCAGCCTTTACTCAGAAAAGTAATATCATTTACTCCAGCGGCACTACTTAAGTACAAGAAATAGCTTGGATGAACTGCAGAGTTGTTAATATTTGAGCCAATCCAGTAAGGCTGCCTTTTTTTTTTTCCCCTTTCTTAACCTTGAAATTTCATAATAGAATACAATAAAACAGAAGAAAAACTGATTTCAGGACAACTCAGTTTAAAATTTAGTTTCTTTTACAACAACTCACATTAACAGGAAAACAGAGCATCTGATTGGTTCTCTTAAGGCTTATAGGCAAAACCAAGATAAATACCTGGAAATTCGTAGTGTTCACTCAATACCTGAGTTTGGAGAAACTAGAATCAACAATGCATCTTTTTTGTAGTTTTACACTGTCTCCCGTCATTGAAAAATCAGAATGATTTTTACCTTCATTTAATAATGGGAGCGTCACGTCTTCTCTGGCATTCACCTGTTTTGCTCCTTAAATGTCTGTAGAGGTTTGAGTTTGGTTTTTATGAGTTCTGGAATTCATTCACTTTTATTATCTTCTGAAATTAGAGGGGCTGGTTGGCTGCAGAGCGAACACAGAAGAGAGCATCAACCTCATGCACTACTTTGCAGACTGTTCCTGTTTTTGAAAGCCGTGAGCGCACATGCATGTGCGCGCAGGTACCTATCGCTAGGAAAGCATGCGCGTGGGCAAACAGTATTGCCATATAAATAGGCTGGAGAGGTTTGGGAGCTTGAAAGCAATATCTTCCCCTCTAAACTGCTTTATTACTGGCATTCCCTCCCTCTTGGGCATGTGTTCAGCTGAGACTAGGCCAAATTGGCAGTCGTTTTCACAGTGCTTGGCAGCCCCGTGATCCCTGGGAGTTTTCGGCTGACATCTCTCTCTCAGCCAGTCTATGCAAGGGTCAGTGGGAGACCTGACTCCCAGGCCCGGGCTTGCTCTGGCTGTGTCATGAGTCAGGACCAATATAAATTAAAACCTTAAAGCCATACTGTGAAGGCATTCTTTACCCCCTGAGGTATTTTTTTTCCCTGTGACAGATTGCCTTTCTACTAGTTTCCTATTTTTTTATTCTTGGATAATACAGTAGCAAGTGTGTTCCTTTGAGTGGAAGAAAGGGCAAACACCTGGCAAAGAGAGAGTTAAACTTCCACCAAATTTTTAATATTTTTGGTAGATTTGTTGATGCTCAACAAACAGGAGTGAAATAATAATAATAATAATAATAATACTAGGGGCCGCTTATCACTTACAAACAATAGTCCAATGACAATGTTCACACTGACGGAAAAAATGGGAGTAGAAATTAATAGTGACAGTCCTGCAGGAAACAAGGGAGAAATTGGATACCAAGTTATAAAATACAGACTAACCCAATAGGCACATGCTGCCGTTATTATATTAATATTGTTAAAAATATCGAAGTACTTTAAAAATGGAATTGTACTGTAGGTAGATGGACAGTATTATTTCCACATTCTTTTAAACAGAAATTTTCGCTCCTTGTTTGGCTTGGAGGCATGGATGTAATTTGTTGCTCAGGAAGCAGTAGCTGAATGCTGTAAAAAATAAGACTCAGGATTAAAGTTTCCCATCTGAAGGACAGAATCAGGCTACACAGAGAGCCCTCTCTGTTATTAACAAAACCATCTGAGTCACCGCAGATATGGATTGCACTGATGCTGTTCAAAAGTCGGGTGAGCTGTGTTTATTTAGTTAGAGAGCAGGGAGAGATTGATTATCCTCCGTGCAAAAATAAATGGAGGGAAAAAACCCAATCAAACTCATGTAAATAAAGAAGTAAACATGAACCTCAAAACATCTCACCAGCTGGTGAACCTAATGCCAAGGCCTAAGCTCAGACAAGAACAAACCCTCTAAAAAAAAAATCAGCAGACTATTCCACATAGATAAAGTTCATAATATGAGCTGTACATCCTGAAGGAAAAGTCCACAGGGTCGGTATGAACAATTTAAGGTGTTATTGCAGCTGCTGCGGTGTTTTCCTGATACGCTTGTGCAGTACCTGGCACAGTGAAGGCTGATCCCTGACATATGCATCAGAACCCGGATAATAACGATGCCTCACAGTAGAGTAATTTCAGCTGAAATCAGGGGATTAGGGAATCGATGGGGCTTCAAACAACGCCTTGAGAGGGAAGAAGGTTCCTGGAAGTGTGCAAGAAAACCCTCTAAGAGGTTTCTCCTCCCTACGGTCCCCAGGTGGAGATGAAGGATGGCTGTTCCCTTTGCTTTTCCCCCTCCTTAAATGCCGAAAGCAGCCATGAGAAGCAGCATCAGCACCCCTGGGTGGGTGATGGAGACAGCACAAACAGCAGCTCGGCGCCTGGCTCTGCCAGGGACACATCCCGGGTAAACACGTGGTTCCATGCCCCGATGCTTGATGCTGATTAAAAGACCCAGTAAAAACCCACAAAGCAAATGCTCCATGTTGCCTCAAACCTTGTTCTCTTTTTCAGCTGACTGCAAACAAAAATACCTTTTCTCTCACAGCGACTTCAAGCAAAGTCCACGAGCCATTTTCATTCAAAGGGGTTTCTCCATGCAAATAATTTCCCTCCCTGTTTTTAGTATGAACATGTTTCCTCCCCTCTCAGCACTCCACGAGACAGACCTTCTTTTTCTACCAGACACCCAGACTTGACTTAATAAGCAACGGGGGTAAAATATCCCCTCCTCACGCGTCGGGCATCCCGAGGTGCATGCAAGCGCCGCTCTGAGACGTGATAAAGTAATCTAAAGCCAGGCCCAGCCTGCCAGTTCAGGCCTAAAGGGATTTGATTCAGTGTCAGAACCTTTGGCTCGGGAGGTCACTCTCTCTTCTTGCTTTTCTTATAACAAAGGCAGAGGGTTGAGGGGGGGAGGGTTTCCTCTTTTTTTTTTTTTTTTTTTTTTGAATTTCTTCACATTTTTTTTTTTAACAAG
>NW_010390238.1:98801-101576 GCF_000710305.1 Buceros rhinoceros silvestris | reverse complement strand
GACACGACGGCTTTTTCCCCCCCCCCCATTATTACTATTCTTTTATTATTTATTTAAAAATGCATCAGAGAAACAGGCGGCATTTACACCGAGGTTACCCAGACAACGTTTGTGCTGGAGAAGATTAAAAAAAAATAAAAAGGAGAAGAAATGTAAAAGAGGGAGGACTAAAAGAGAATCCTGTGAGTTAAAGAATTCTGCTTCCAGCTACCATGTACAGAAATCAAAAAGGATTAACAAGGTTTTTTTTTCATTTAATTTCCTGTACACCAGACGCTTTTGTTAAGAGATCAGAGATATTGCTATTTATTGGATTTTTAATATGATCTTTATTAAAAGGCAGCACACATGTTTGGTTTTCTTTTTTTTTTAAAAAAAACATGCATTGGTATAAAAATCAAAGCACAGGAATGAACCATGGTTGTTTGATTTTGGTCTCTTTATATTATGGTGATTCAGACTTATTTAAATTTTATAATAATAAAACCAAAACCACACAGAGATGGCCCCTCATCCTCTTTTTAACCCACGCCTATTCTGCTAAGTAAGCAACGGGCCCAAAGCAGCACTTTGACCAATCAGGTAATGAATTCTGCCTGTGGAGTCAGCATAAGACCAAGAAATGATGTGCGTAACCAAGTAGAGAGGGCTATGCGCGATTATTTTAGATTACCACTCACACATCCAAAATGTCACCATCCGCCTGCAAATCCGCAGTCGCTGTCGTACATGCTCATTTTTACATGCAATACCCCCAGGTGAGTCTTCAGCATGGATTGTATCACTAATGAAAGGAGTAAAAACCAAACTACATGACCCTGCTCCCACTCCTTTGTTCCAGGTGCTAAGGAACGGGAATGATTTTGTCCTAGAAGAGCCAAGACTGCTGGAGCAGAACCTGGTTTGCCCAGTCATTTGCAAAACACATCAAACCATCCTCTCCAGTGACAGTCAAAAGCAACAGCAATTCCAGCCTCTCCTTCCTTAAATATTTGGCATGACAAAAGCATGATGATTTCTCAAGGTTAGGCTTATACTAAAATACAGAGTCAAGAAGGAGCAAAAACATATCCTGACCAGAAGACAACATGTTTTCTATCTGCAGCTCCATATTTTTTCTTTAGAAGCTGTAGCTATGTTCTGCAACCATTTAAAAAGGAAAATCAGACTCACACTTTGAAATAAACTACTTGGGTTTTTTTGTAACCCTGCTCACATTGCTGTAAATCCATTGGAGTCAACGGAGTTCTGCTGGGTATAAATATTATTGTGCTAGTCTGAAGCTTGGGAGACTGAGGTTCAAGTGCTTTCCTCTGCCAGACTTCAGTTCTCTGTGGCCTGTGAATCACTCACTCTCTTCACAAAACTTTCTGTAACCTGAGCTGACGGACCTCAAGAGCGAAGGTGGACAGGAGCTCTACCACCTCATGTTCAGTTTCTTTTTCTGGCAAGGTTTTCTCTTTCCAGCAGGTCAGCTGGAATTCACGGTGCCTGTAATCCCACATGTCTTCGTGGCAGACCACGTTGGGAAACTTCACAACAGCAGTCTTGTGGGTTCTGTTGACCATAACTTCATAACGGGGCAGGCAAACTGCTGGCACAGCCACAAAGAGCCAAAAACTGTCCCACAGATAGCTCTGAGGAGATTCCAAAACCTAACTGTTACGGGCAGAATTTTCCTCCTCTTATCTTGATGCTGCTGCACAGCAGTGTAAGTATAACCTCTGGGCTTCACCTTCCAAAATGTGAACTGGGAGTAACACTTCTTCCCTGTGGCACTCGTTTGTTTTGAAAACAAAGTAACTGCAAAGTTTGAAATCTCCAGGCATCGTGGGTCACGTATTTTAGATGGATACAATGCCTGGAGTCCTCTGGAGCTTCTCATGCGTTAAAGCATCAGATTTGGCTTACTACAGACCTACTCACAAGACCTACTACAACACACAGCAAGAGGCACAGTCAGCATTATACACATTCATGGGAAAAGACAGAACAATAAAAGGTATTTACAGAAAACATTTCTACACAAGCTTCAGGTTTATGAAAGAAAATTAATGAAGTCAGCAATTCCTACTTACAAAAGTCCCAGACATGGTTTTTCCTCAGTTGTTGGAAGGGTATATTCTGCTGACTAGCACGGCACGAAGTTAGGAACACCAGAGGATGTGTATCACTCGGGTTCTTTTCATCAGCCTTTTAGATCTAAAGAGCTCTAACAAACGGTGTCCTGAGGCTGGAGGACAAGGAAAGTCTCTTGACTGAAAGCAGTATGTGTCAACCTGGACACCCTTTGACCTACCGGGTTATTTCTACTTCTGGCAGTAAGAATTCCAGAGAGGATACCTCATCTGTGTCTTTTCTGTTTAATGGAAAGTTGGAGTTCTAACATTAGACATAATTATTCACTGTATCACTAACTCTGAAGGGTGATATGCGGAGCGTAGATGGCTGTGGGGAGCAGCAGGCATAGACAGGATGGTCGGGGTGATATCTGATGTTGGTAGAAGTTAGAGCAATCTTCCAGCTTGGCACAAGAGACATTGAGATTACAGGAGTGCAAAGGTGAGCTTTCAGATACACTCACATTTGACCTGTGCTTTCTCAAAACCACCTGTAGCTCAGGATCTAGCCCAAAATATGAAGTGATGTGGGTTGTTGCTTTTTTTTTCCCCTACAGACTTCTCTGACAAGTATTTTTCTCCTTTCCAGGAGAAACTAGTTTTTCTATAGTTCAAAATAAAAATAAATGTCCATTTTCTCCAGTGTTTCAGCAGG
>NW_010390238.1:96949-98706 GCF_000710305.1 Buceros rhinoceros silvestris | reverse complement strand
CAGGAACTTTGTTTCAGGTACAGTGCTCAAAAACAGGATTGTCTTTTCACTGAGGAATGACAGGTTTATTTTTTTCCTCTTTTGCCCTTCCCTATTCTTCTTTTGAACACATTTTTTGAAGGAAAGAAAAGATCAAACAAAAGACTTTTTTCCCTTGAGATAAAAAATATTGGTACCAGGACTCCTTACTTCTTAAAAGAAGTTCCCAAGATGAACTTAAATACACGAGGCTTTTGTTCCTCCTGTGTAAAAGACTCAGTCTGTGGAAGTTGCACTGAAAACCTGCCAAAGATCTTTCTAAGACTGAAAAATCAGGTTCACTGATCGCTTCCTTTTAAGTGTATCTGGCAACCAGTACGATTTCTATGACTCAGACAGAAAACTGATTTCTCCATAGGCTATGGCTATCAGGCATTTAAAATCCCCCAGCATGAGATCGCCTGCTATGAGACACAGAGTTGCTTCTGCCTGCAGTAATGAAAATCTCTTTTGAGCCACTGGATTCTCAGAACCTCGAGTAGCTCAACTTGAGACCCTAACATCAATGAGCTCCAGCTTGGAGGAATTTTACAAAACATAAGTGGGTAATTAACAAGCTTAAAAATAATGACAATAATAGGCTAATAGCTTACTTGTGTGGTGGTGGGGTTTAAACATAATAATGAACCATGCTGAATTTTCAAACTCTCATGGGAAGCCAGACTGAAATGTGACTACAGGTACCACAAATGGGATACGCAGCAGAGTGGAAGTGGCCTTATTCCTCTTGCAGTAATGAAGAAGTGATTTCATTAGAGGTCAACCGCAGTTCATTACATCTATCATTATATATTAATACAGGATGATACAGTCAAAAGGGTTCGTTCTCCCTCTTTTTTTTCCATGCGTGGAAAAATACAGCCTGAACTGTGGTGACCATCGTGGTGATCAGTGCTTGGTCTGAATGCCAAGGTATAGTCAATCCCAGAAGCGAAAACACTGTGAGCGTATCCAAAATACTGCCTCAATCCTTGCACGGACTTCTCGTGTGTGTCAACAGAACTTCTGGAAGTATAATCAGTCTCTAGGATCTTTTCCCCCAGAGATATGTAGAATTTTGCCTTTCTAGGCAAAGGAGTAGTCATGGAAAGATAATGGAAGAATATTCACACTTCCAGTGATGTAGTCCATTTCTCCATCACTCAAAGAGAAGCAGAACTGGATTTCTTGTTTATAGCCAGCCCAACTTATCAAGCCCTCTAGACTAGACAAAAAACTCCTATAAAATGAGGTAAGAGTAAGGAATGAAGGGTGAGGAACTTACAGTTGACAGTATTATTAACTCTAGTGAAGCCAATTAGGATGCTGCTGCAGCAAGAATACCTAGTTAGGGATTAGGAAAGAATTAACAGTTTCCATAGGTGGGTTCAGGAGGATTTGTGTGGTCATCTAGTCTACACCATCTATTAAACAGTCAGACTGGTCTAGGATGAGCGCTGCCTCCTGCAGAATGCTTTATCCAGGACTTTGTGGCTTGTTGCAATGTTCCCTTGGCTTTGACTGCAACCACAGTAGCTCTTGGAGTGCCATCACTAGTAAGGTGAGCGGGATTTACTATGCCTTAAAGTAATTACATGCAGCTTCGAATTCGATTCAGTGGCAATGGAAGTCCAACAAAGTCTCATGTTTACAGCAACATGTGTTCACGCAGTGCAACACTATAGTCAGCACTGTGAAAATACATGTCCAGGGAATTAATTTTCATTAAATGGGAGTGT
>NW_010390238.1:95869-96794 GCF_000710305.1 Buceros rhinoceros silvestris | reverse complement strand
ATTCCCCACACAATCCGAGTACATGCCATCAAGTACCACTTCTTGAAGGAACCTGTTAGGTTAGTTAGTGCCAAAAAAAGCCACTCATCAAGTAGCGTGACTGTTGCAATTTGTGAGCTGTGCTCACTGTCCTCTAGACTTTGATTTAAGAGCATTATGAAACTACGTAATTTTGGTGTAGTCTTTTTATTCCCATGGTCATTTATGTCTATGGGTAAGCATTTTATTTTATCTGAGCCTTGGTGCCAGAGTTATTTTCTGAAGCTCTTGAGTTTCCCTTTGATGCCACTGAAATTAAAACTGGAGCTGCAGATAGTACCCGCGCTGTTTGTCGCGGAGTCAGAGGTTAGAATGCATTTGCTGCTGTTTATTGTGGCTCATCGACTGCCAGTAGCTGCTGCTGCTCTTCTCATCACCAATACAAAGATATTAATAACAGACAACTCGAGAGTGGCAAATAACTGAATTTGTCAGTCACCATCAGCATTATAAAGCACACATTACACAAGCATCAGCAAATCTCTCCATGCTGCAGTAATTTTACTTACCTTGGGAAAATTTTAACTAAAAAGATTAATTCCTTAAATATGATATTATTTAGACAAACAATTTGCCTTTAGTGATTAAACACTGAAAGAGCTCTTCAAGTGCTATGTAGAGTGGTATAAAATGTGAAGAAGTGCATTGTCCAGTATCAATTTATTTCTAAAATACTTCAAAATTTCTTATCCATGCCTAAACAGCTAATCTTGTAAAGAGCTAAACTACATATCCTTAACTACAACTTTAAAACTATATCTAACTCTTCTTCCTGTCTGTCTGGCATAGCTTTACCATAACCTAGGTCTGAAGTGGGCATGAGAGAGTCATGGCATAAAACTCTGAGATTTTTACCAGGACAACCTTTGGCAATGCTTTCCTTAAT
>NW_010390238.1:91261-95752 GCF_000710305.1 Buceros rhinoceros silvestris | reverse complement strand
CATTGCTTTCTTAAATAGATCAACCCCAGCCACTAGCATGAACTTCTCTAAGGGCAGGTCTGCAACATCATTCAAGGTGTAGTGTGAGTGTTGACAGTTATCAGAGGGTGTATGATGTCATGGTGGCCACCATCGCTCAAGACTACGTGCAGAGCTTACACAGACCTCTGTGAAGCAGCTTAGCTTCTACTTGCTTGAATGTAGAGCAGAGTAAAACTAATTCTTCAGTAGTGTGCTCTTCTCCTTATGGCATAGGAGACCTTGCAGTCATCCATACATGCAGGAGACCCTGAAGAATTTGGTTGGGATTTTTAGTTTCTTTTCACATTTATTATTATTATTACTATTATTATACATAAGATTGTCACATCTGAGTCCCTACCATGTTTCCATCGTTTTGCCCAGCTGATAACTCCCAGTCCTGAACATTTCTTGGAGCATTTTGTGCAGGTGTTGGCAAAAGAAGAACTTTTCCCATTCTACAGGATGTCTTTGGTGCTCTGGGTCCTCTGCTGGGAGAGGGGCTCTAGTGCTTTCACTCAGTGAGATCACATTATGCCTGGGGACCTGTGCAATTTGTGCAACGACTGCGCAGCGTGGCCCCACAGACCAATAAAGGTCCACAAGCCACAGCTGGGAAACATTGTTCTGGGATGTAGCTATGAACAGTTGCCAAGAAAGGAAATGAAATACAGAGGAAGAGGTAAGTAAAAAATTTCCGGAAGTAGTTTTTATAATCCCCATTCTCAGATGCCTCCACCATCTAGCCCCAAATTTTTTACCCCCTCAAAGGTCAATCAGAGCAGAGAGTTTATACAATAAACTGCAGAAAGTAAAACACGCATATCAGAAAATCAATTTGAAAATTAAGAAAAAATGTACACTTTAAAATAATATATAATTAGCCGTTTTTAATTACCACTTCGCTACCATTTAGAAAAAGGTGATGGAAGGTCAATAAAACGAGATGCTTTTGTTCAACACTAGTCAAATTAATTTACATATTCAAATTCTCTTTAATAATTCCATGATACAGTACATTTCTTTTACCCAAATTTTAGAATATATCTATGTAATAGTTATCTCAGACTGCAAGTACTGTTGCAAAATCCTGATAAATCCTGGAACAGAATATTATTAGAGAAAGAAAAGTCATTTCATTATTTGTCATGAGACTGATTATGCATCCTACAATGCAGTTGGAAGAGAGAAGTGCTCTTTCCTTTTAAGAAAGAAAAGGGCCATCAGACCACTATACGAGATACCCCGTTTCTCTAGCAAGAATATACTATCTGCAGCAAATCTGCTTCCAAGATAATCTTTTGTTGCTCTTAATTATCTAAAACATCCAAGCCAAAAGCTTCTGCCTTCTCTCCATCGTTGCAGAGGCATGAATATTTTCAATACCTCATCTACTTTAACTCCGCTAATATGCAATATCAGACCTGTCTGTTCCATCTGAGAATACTCAATTGCATCCTTTGATGGAGCGTACCACAGACACTATTTACCTACTCTGCGGTGTTGTCTTTATGCCTCATCTTGACTGAGGTTTCAATAGCATGGTCTTGTAATAAATCTCCCTTCCTGAAGGAAAAAAAAGCTGCACCTACAAGCATGCAAGTGAATGACTCTTGATACCAGTCATGAACACGTTCCACTGCAACATAAAGAGCTGCTTGTAAGTCTAATAATTTGCCTGTGATCAGCGTTAATGAAAATTTCACTGCAGCTCAATGTACAAATATGTATTTACCAAACAACTGTCCAGGCATGATGATACAATGTTAATGCACCCAGCCAGAGCCCAGAATGAATGTTATATCTAAAGAAATTCAAATAAGGTTTTTCTTGCAGTTTTTCTAGGATGGGCAATCTTTAGTGCCTCCAAGTAAAGATTCTGGGGAAAGGAAAAATCAATTCTCCACACTGACTACTACAATTTAATTTCTCATTAGGGCTGTCTACTACATTAAAACTGGGAGTAGATGTCAGCATGATTACAACCAAATTTGAATAATTTTTTTACATGAACTCCTAAGTTTCCCAACTTTCTGAACCATCTTAATAGTTCCTATTTTGCTGATGACTCACTTCTAGCTATGATTCAAATAGAGCTGAAATGGAAAACATCATTAAAAGCTTTATATTTTTTTTTGCCTTTAGTTTCTGAACTGTTTCTGACCTATGATATTTTCATTAATAGACTGAGACTGATAACTGTAACAATCTGCACATTCCTAAGCGTAGATCACAAAGAATTTCTTCATTTGGAAAATGCTTAATAACAATAAGGCTCATTTTGCCTGTGTTCTGTCCAGCAGTAGAAGCCCAACCTCACAGTTCCATACCATTATACTAACAGAGTTGCATTTTGCTGCCAAATTTGCCACAAACACTAATATCCAACTTTCCCAAGGTTTTTCTAAAGACTTACTGTAATATTTCCGTGTGCACAACATGTGTATGGTTACCAACTGATAACGAAGCGAGTAGCATTCATTAAGTATTGCTATAAATCTCTCCACTGAAACAGCAATAATATCGCCTTCCAGCAACCACAACAAATGTAATGCTTAATCTCTCTCTGTGATATTGTATAACGCTAGCCTGCAGCTAGACCTCCACTGTAGGTGGTACAGTAGAGGATAAGTCGGCAGTGACAGCACGTGACGTGTTCCTCTCTTCCAGGACACAGAAGTTTGTGAGTTTGGAAGATTGTTTTTCTTCCTTTCCAGTGAGAAGCCAGGATTTAGACGGGGATAAGAAAGGAAAGAGAATGAAAATGTTTTAAGTGGTATAATATCTCTCTTAGTAGGAACCCTATGCATTCTTTAATTTTTTTCCCCCCTCAGGATGGATATTTAATTAATGTCCGTTGAAACTTCACCTTAATCACACATCTTTGTAGTCCTTCATAGCTCACTCTTTGCTTTACCCTTCTCCAGCTCAGTGATACAACTACTGAAGCAGGTGGTGTGGGAATTCACAAATATTTTGAAGCACATCTCTGCACTAGCTAGTTTTGACCAAGGAAATAACAGAGACAAAAAAAAAAAAAAGTATAGGTTTTATTAAGTACCAGCTCCAGATCACAGAAGCCTAGGTAAAATCAGATCAATATTCAATACTTCTGGGAATGCCCATCCGCAGGAAACACCTTCCTTTTTTTACACGTCTGTCCATCATCCATCACTACAGTTCCCATTTCCCAGGCATTCCTATTTCTCACATTAACCATCTGAGCACAACCTTTGCTGCGAGCAGACAGGAAAGCAGCTCAGTTTGGTGCCTCCTGCAGCAGGTGGGACTGTCCCATGGACAGAGAGGAGCATCCAACACCGGTGTCTACACGGGGCATCCAAATACTGCATAAGGCTGTGCAAGGTGTCCCTGGGGCTTATCCCTCAAGGAAAGGCCAACTCCTACAGCGCTTCCCTCTCAGAATATAAGGTGAGGAGGAAAACGGAGGGAGAGAGGAGCAGCACTGACATCCTTGCAGGACAAGTGCCATCCCGGTAGGGCAGACCACACGGCCACAACACCGGGCACCCGGATCAACTCTGCTCTTTGAAAAGCAGCCGCGCTCACCGCAGGCTCCTGCTCGCTGCAGACTGAAGCGTGTGTGACAGCCAGCTGAGGACCTGGCCGAGGCCTCTGGCTGGCAGAGCGTGCCCTCCTGGAGCCTGGGCTGTCACAGTCGCTTGCTCCCCCTCCCCAGCACTCCCCTGCGTGTCAGGCTGTAATCCTGCCCTGCTGTTTCGAGCCTCTGAAAGCAAAGCTTCCTACCTTCTGCTTTGCTATTACCATAGGTATGTGGCACTGGGCTGGATTTGACCTAAATTTGATTTATTCAGTTTTCCAACGCTTTACAGGGTACTTAAGCCCTAGGTCAGCAAAGCAGTTAATCACATGCTTAACCTTAAGCACATGCTTAAGTGTTTAATCAGGGCCTTGTTGCTATATATATAAGGCACAAAGCTATGACTCAATTTGAAGCAACCGAGCTGAAAAACTGAGACACTCCCATTCTCATTTGCTTACCTTGATATACACGTATAAGCTAAATTAAACATGCTTGCATATTGTTCTGGTTTGAAACCTAGTTTAGGAGTTTATAATACAATCTAGCCCTGTCTGAATATTGGGGTTCCTGTAGGATTTGTGGCTAATAAGAGAATTACATTCCTGAATGCCAAACATTATACCCCTTCCTAACGTAATCGTTGTTGTGTATTAATATTCTCTTAATTCTAATGATTGATCTAACAAGGAAAAAAGATTTATCTTTAAAGGTAAACTCAAAATGAGCAATTCACATGTAATACAAAGATACTACTTATAGCAAGATGCACCCATATGCACTCTACAGCTACATATGCAGTTTCAAGATTACTATTTTAAAATGTGTACTGCATCCTTATCTAACTTGTCCAGTAGGTGCAATTATTTGTAGAATTTGTTCTACAGTTCTGCAGGAAATTTTCCTTT
>NW_010390238.1:75118-91175 GCF_000710305.1 Buceros rhinoceros silvestris | reverse complement strand
ATTTGCCTCTGCTGTGATTTTCTTCTGACTAAACATCCTCTGAAACATTTTTTTTGATGCTTCCCAGCATTACTGGCTCTCTGATTACAATATCTTGTTGGATGGATACCATGAAAGCTGCTAGGCTTTGGTAAGTCTATCTAAAATGTACAGAATGTCATATAAAGCAGTTTACTGAGGGGAGGGGGCCTGGACTTTAAACCAGTAATAATTTCATGTGCATTGGGAGTGCTTACCAACATATTTGCTTTTTCATATTACCTCCTTTACTTATGTTTAACAGGAACATTGTACCATACACATTTTATACCATTATTAATTAGGAATGATTGTGTTCCAAAAGTTTCAGATGCGACTGGTAAGAAACTTTCATATTTTTTTATAAAATAAATAAAACGCGTTTAGAATAAGTTTCAGCCACACTAAGACACAGTTAGTGTAACTAAGTCTCAGCTTCTCTGATGAAATCATCAATTCAGCATGAACACGATAAGCCACTTAAGACGTTTTTCCACTACTCCCCCAAAGGAGCACACCCTCAGCACCCTCCAGAAGACATGCAGTGCCATTTCCCTGTGCTGTTTCTCTATGATGTGACCATACTTGCTCTTCTTCCCCTGGAATGTAAGGAAATAAGACAGCAGTATCCTGAATAGCTGTCCACACCAGAAAAGCTGCCCCCTCCTGTCCTCCTTCCAGGAGTTTTTCCAGTCATTCCAGGCTGCAATTAGCCTCTCTGAAAGTTTGGTGAAATCCATTCTGCTGCAATAGGATAATTGCTTTGTCTCCCTAATCACACAACAGGGAACTATATGAGAAATGGGTGTGAAAACAGCCACATCCTGCCTGACACAGAAGGGAAATCACACAGTCACCCCCCAGCCCAGCACCGTATTTCCTCTCTCCATCATCTTGCTACATCCATTAACTGGGGTTTCCCAGAAAGGACCACCGCTCTTAGCTGGCCTTGAATTGGTGCATCTCAGCAGCTTTGAGGCTTCCTATGACAAATGGTTACTTATCTGGACGTAGTCAGAAGAATCGTATTCAAATGGAGCAGAAACATAAAGACTGACACAGGAGCGCTGTCTTCTGACATGAACCGCTGCTGGGAAGTGGCCAAGGGGTGAGAGAGCTTCTGAGGGATAGCCACGAGGCCCGTCTTCAGGATCTAGCACAGAGTGAAGCCCTCGGGTTTCTAGTTGGAGGGCTTTTGTTGTCTTCTCTGACTTTTTATGATACACACATTTTTATTTTAAAAAGAACCCTGGAAAGTATTCCAAGAAAATTTGCATTAGTTTCACTCTTACCTTGCCACATCCAGTGCTGTGGAGCTACGTCTGATGTGTAATAGCCCTAAATAAAATCATACTCTGTTCGGGGGCTGGTGAAATCAATGTTTTCTATTACAGGATTGGTGCACGGTTTATTTCCATCCATTCTATTCTCTGCGCAGCAATAGCAGGCTCTCAGTTAGGAGATGAACCCCAACCACTTATTAGTTCATGGCTGGAAGCCATCAGCTCCACATTATACAAAATCCCCGATTCATCACTGCCTCACTCCATCCTCACACCTTTCAACTCACGCATCTGAGGTAAATACAAAGTAAAGCAGTGAGAAATCAGAGCCAAAGTTTCTACAGTGAGTTTTACTGCATTTTACTGCCGCCTTTTCATTCTTTCAAATCCTTAAAAAAAAACCAACCTATTTTCTTGTGGGTTTTTTTATTCCAAGATAATAGTAGAGACTTTAACAATATCGCTGCCAAACAGGAAAACTCCTTGAACCTTGACTTTCCGTCCTACTACACATAATGAGACAACTACTTAAACTGCATTTAAAAAGTGCTGAGTAGATGAACTCGATGCCTAATGATGTTACTCAGCTTGTCAGCAACTGATTGACACTAAAAGTAATAAATTAGAACAGAAAATGATTTTACAAGATCCCTGGGATGACAGACAGGCTAAGTGTAATATCCTCCATTACAGTTGTCACTAGATTTTATACAGTTCAGATCTGAACAGCCTCGGCAGGAAAGTGGAACAATTTCATGAGATAGATCTTCAGATGATGTAAGGGAGCATAAATCCTCTGAAGTTAAAGAAGCTATCCTGATTTATGCAGACAGGGATCTGGCTCTATATCTTTATACATGTTTCTACTCGAGTATTGGAATGAAATCATTTTGTGTCCCATGCAAATCTGGGCAGAGAAAAGCAGAAATCCTGTAAAAAAGAGGAACGCTGAACGCTGATGTCTTGGCTGTGTTTGTTTCTATCCCCCCCTCCTCCTTTTAAAAGGACAGAAAACAGTATTTAGAGCATGGCATCACCGATTTTGTTGGCTGCCTTCGTTTCAGGGAATCCCACTGTACATCCACAGCTCTGAAGAAGCACCTTTGGAATCATTAGCATTCCCTGTCAGAATCCTTTGTAACATGTTAGGATGTGTAAGAGCAAGACAAAAGGCAAGCATGTGGATACTCCACCAAGCTCAAAAAGCCATTATGCCATTATTGTTTGGGGTTAATGAAAAGAAAGAATAAAAATGTGTATTTGAGCTCTAGCTATCTGTAAAGTCTAAAGGACCCATCTGATTTTTGGGGGTGGTTGCTGCTGTTTTGGTAAACTTCCATTCATAAAACTTTTCTTTAAAAGAAAACATAGTCTCTTCCTGTTCTGTTTATTCCAAGCTCGAGGATGACTGTGGATGATTTTAATTCTGCTTCATTTAATGAGCTCTTCTAATGCAATGATTTTCTCCATGGAAGACCTTAACCACAGTGGCCATTTGCAGCTGATGAATTTTTTTATATATATAAATAATTTATAAAGCCATTGCAGACTTATACTTTTACACAGAGAAAGGAAAAAGGAGGGGGCGGGGAGGATTGCATCTTAAACTCTATTTACAAATTTACCTTGGCAGACCCTCTTGCTGCCAATAGGAAGCCATGTTGCATATTTAATTTGCTCTTTTGTTACGATGGGGCTTAGGTTAGTTAATTTCAATTTTCGATTTCAAAAGCTATCAAATATGGCTCAGATGAGAAATCAATTTTTCTCAGCTGCCTCTGTTTTTGTGATGGGGAGGTTTCCCATTGGCGAGAGGACAGCCACGTGACATGGCAAGAGATTAGTTCACTAGACCCCGTGTTTCAGCCACCTCAATTACTGGCTGCCTCTTGTAATTTAGCCTTATAACACCTAATTTCAAGATAGAACTCATATTTAATTCATGAAAGCTTCCACAAGAGTAATTGTGAAATAAATTGCCATAGAAAATATCCATTTGTGACTCGTTTTAATTTTGTATGCTACTAGCACGCTATTTGTTCTACTTGTTTAACACTTTAGCACAAACATATTTTATATTGAACTTTATGGACTGCTAATAGGTTATTATTTTTCACTGTTTCCCCTTCACGGACACACCACCGAATGTCCCTCTTCCTCACGCAGCTCTGGGTCTAGTAACATTGTAATAGATGTGCTAAACCACAAAACTTGTAATCTCCTAATTATTGAATGGATTGTTATGATCTGTTCATAACTTTAAAAGTAGCAGATAAAATCACAAGTGATGGTTGGTAAATGGTAGTTAGATGACAAGGATCGTTTAAAGGGCCAAGGAATAAATACAGTTTAATTTCTGTAATGTTTTAAACAAACCCATTCATTACACATATTGATGGTTCATGATAACAGCGGTATATGTATTTTTAATTCTTTAACCAAAATAAATGTTTCCACTGTATACACACCATTTTGTCCTTTTCCTCCCTGTTGCTATGACAACAAGGTGGGTGAGGCCTCCTCAACTGCCAAACTCAGCTGTCATCCCTTCACCCTAAAAGCCTTATAATTGCTTTTATTTGCATACGACAATTAGGCAGGATGGCTCACAGCAAGAAAACCAACCTTTCTCTCCCCCAGTGCACACAACGCCAGCCTGTAATTTATAAAAGATACACGCCATGTGGTGGAGCACTAAAATAGAGTGATGAGTCCTTTCATCTGATTGTAAGCTATTAACAAAAGAAAACATCCCCTTTCAGGCTGTAAAAAATGCCTATCTGGTGTGAACCTGGAGAAAAAAAAAGGGGGGGGAGGGAGAAAGAAAAGTTTTGCCTCCTCCATGCAAACCCTTCACATTCATTACGACGTTGAACTCGGGAAAAGGGTTTGAAAGCAAGAGTTACATTTTGGTGCTTTATGAACAATGGAGTGTCGACAAAATTGATAATGTGGTAAAACTGGATCTAGATTTTTGTTCTTGGATTACATCACAGGCAAAGATGCCAACATGGAAAGATCGTTCCTAGCCAGCCCGCTGAAAGCGCTGCAGGAAAAGCATGAGACAGGGCAGGATGTCAGACGAGGACAGTTGCACGAGAACCTGGAAGTTCAATATTTTAATAGCTCTGTTTGGGGAAAATATCGGTATTCAACAAAGCACTTAAGCCCATGCTTAAAGCAAAGCGCACCTGCTTATATGTTGAGCTGCTGCTGGGGCCTAAATGCCTGCACAGCTCGTTCATATGAAGAATCAGCATCCAGATAAAGCTTTCTATGCAAGTTCTTTAACAACATGCTGCTGATTTGAACTTTCATAATTACAAAAGTAACTTCGTCTAATGAAACCAGTTAATAAACTCCTCCACAACAGATTCTCCACTTTTCTATTCTCTTCTGGAAACTCTTCATGCAATATTTGTAATACCTGAGCTGATTAGGCGCTCCAACTCTCAAAAACCCCACAAAAGACCCACCTCTCTTGTGACAGATTTTGTATTTATAATCCAACTAGTAAAAGCACAGCGTGTTAAACTTAAAATTCAAAAACGAAATTGGATTTGGGGAAAAAATTATGGGATTTGATACTGGGAAAATGAGGAGGCGATGGCCATACAAAGAAGCGATACATTCTCCTGCCGCTGTACAGCCAGCGTGATCTAAAAATAAACCAGCTAATACATTACACTGGTTACAGCACGCACATTGTTCAGCCTCTCTGACTCACCTTCCGCAGAAGGGCATCCCTATTAAAACTGGGGAGACTACATAAAGGAGTAAAACAGACCAGGTCTAGCCTGGCTGGAACCCGAGACTGATCTGTTCTCACAGTAGCTACCTCTGTGACCCAATATTAATGAAGAGGACGAGTCGGGAGCACGGCTTGCAGGTATCTCCTTCAACTTTGCCCACCTTATTGCTCCAAACTCTGCTTTTGATGCGCTTCAATGAGTGCGTGGAAGAGAGGGGGAATCTTGGAGGGGAGAGTGGAAAAGAGAATGGCAGGATGTTTAGGCATGGGACATGCACTGTCAAGTCCTCCCATGCCCTCCCTTCCTCAGGGTGGATACTCACAAAACTCAGCACACAACTTCCAGCAGCACTTCCCAGCTTTTATCAATACAGGGAGCAAGAAAAAGTCAACACACCGCAAGTTTCTTGGTACAAAGCTTGAGCAACCAGCAGTTTTTGACAGTGCTCTGGACTGGCAGCAGGTTCAACTCACAGCTCTGCCGCTGACCCACAGGCTGAACCCCTACAAATCACAACTCGCGGGCTTTAGTTTACCTGGCCGCTAGTACACAATATCAGTACTTTTTCTTGAAGTTGTGCAAAGGACATGAAAGTAAAAAAAATCAATAAGCCCAGGATTGTTTTTCCTGGTGCAATTTACTAGTACTTTGTCCACTTTGACTCTACAAGGTCCAAGTGTCACATTTAGCCAGTAAGCATACATACTCCTCCCTAACTGGACTTCATCTGCTTGTCTTGAATTTCAGGGTAGTATATTCCTCTTCTGACTTTGTTTCTCTAGGTATTTGCCTCATTGTTCTTGTCCTGTTCCCAATGCTTGAAAAGCATGTTGAAGTTTCAAATAAGATTCTCAAAACCAGTGTTATATAGTATTATATTTTAGGTAATTTTGGAAATGAGCCCTTTCTCACCCCCATCTCCTACGTTAATACAAAGTTAGTTGAATTTGACTATTGATTTTAACAGGAGAAATTTGTGCCTCTATGTTGGAACAATTTTTCATTGCATCCTTTTAAATGTTTGAAGCCAAATTCTTCCCTGGGAAGGAAAGGATAGAGGCTGCTTGACTTTTTGGCTTCAGACCTGAAATTGGCCTGTGATCTTCCATCCAAGGTAGAAAAACTTGACTGTAGACCTACATTGTAAAAGTATAAATAATATAATGCAGGGAAGTAATATTTCCTGCTCCGTGAGAGACACGTTCCTTTCACATGGAGAGATTTGTTTGGGGTACGATGAGTTTTTTGCTCTGCACTTGATAATCCACTGAACCTAAAAATAGTAAGATTTCTTACAATGTGGAAATGAAGCTTTGGGAGGCTCTTCAGTGTCTTCACTCTCCCTTTTCCAAACGCCTGCACTTCTTGCCAGAAAAGCAAACCATGAACAAGTAGCAAAAGTTTACAAGATGAAGCTTCCTCGGGATGGTCCTAACCTGCACTCTGACCACGTACATGGATTTTATGTCACTATTGGCTTTGCATTCAATAGAAACACTTCCAGTACAACCACACCAACGCAGCGCTGTTCATCACATTCATGTAAGAATTAAAGCTTAGTATACGTCTCTCGGAGAGCTCAAAACTCCTTTTCTACCTACATGGGGCTTTGCTGAAGTTAGTACAGCTTTCCAACAATACAAGTTGGAGTAGAATTTGTTCCAAAGGTAATACAATACATAAAATACAATTTATAGTGATGTCTAACTCTGCCAAAAGTGCATAGAGTTGTCTGCATTTCTTTAACTACCTTATGGGAATATGCTGGGAGTTTGTTCAAACTCCTACATTTCTTTTGGAAAATTTTCTGTATATAGGAGAGGAAATGGAGTTGAATGTCAAAAACAGATTTGTGCTATGGAGTAGTATCTTGGTTTGTGACAGTTACTGGCAGGGTGACATCATAAGGTACAGGAATAAGGTTTTAGGATAAATGTTATTTTGAAAATCTGTTTTTTCAGACCCTATTTTCTAATATTAATCTTAAAAATTAGGTTCACTTTTTTCCCCATCCCTCTACTTGTGGTGGCTCCTAAAAGCACCCTGAACCGATTGGATTTTGTGCTCATACAAACAAAGATATTAATAGGTGCAAGAAAAAAAAGAAAGATAAGTGATAAAAGCTGCAAATACCAATAAGTGATACCTGGGAAATGAAATAAACTTTTGGGAAAAAAAATTGCTAATATCCCAAGCATATATCAAGTCAGCCTTTAGTAATGGAACAAGCCAGAAGTGAATGAATTTAGTTCCCTTATACAAACAGGTTGATGCTCTTCTGGTTCCACTTGCCTGTACAGCAGCAGGGAGAGGTTTGCAAATTTTCACCATATTTTCTATTGAGATAAACAATAAAAAGTTGCTTATCTGGGATATCATGAAGTACACGCAAAGCTGCTTTATGAACTTTAAACTAAACTGAGAACACTTTTCGGTCTTTTCTTACCCGTATCTATTTTGTGGGCAGAAAGACTAGTTCACTTGATAAGAAATTTGCTCCTATTCCCACTGACTGCAGAGGGGCGGGATCAGGCCCTCACTGATATTTTGATTATCACGACAGAGAAAGGCCACTCAGTAATCTTTCTTGCAGATCTTATACAGCAGTTCACTGCACTTTAATCCATCTCCTCCTACTTTTTTTTTTAATTCAAATAAAAGGAATAACGTACTCTCGACATGAACTCCAAGATTTAAACGAATCTTCATGCGTGCTGATATTAGAGGGACATTAATAATAAATCGGGAAGCAGGCAACTCTAAGATGATTTCTGACTTGGTTTAGTACCTCAGACACTAGAACTTGAACTGCAGAGTTTGACACTGACACTTTTTAGGGAACAAAGTCCCTCTCCTACTACCTCCTCCACCCCCCAATTCAGATCTCATCTGAGAAGTGCTGAAATGAAGCTGTCACTCAGGCCTGCTCAGGGACCTGTCAGCAAAACATTGAGCCTTTTCATTTTGATGGGTCAGCCCGCAATCCCCTTGAAAGAGAAGTCCGTGCCACTGTGGTTTTTCTTCCTGCAGGAATTCTGAATTCTAATGAAACTCCAAATCGCTCAATAAAGGCAGGGGCATGGGGAAGTAATCCAACCCAGATCGGAGTGAAATTTGTATTTTATCTTTTTTTTTCCCCCAGACCATTATTCTAATAGCATTCACAAATGCTTGTGGGTTTTCTCTTTTCTCCACACCTCCCTCCCACCCACCCCCCCCCCCCTTTTTTTTTTTTTTGCAGGGCAGGCGCAAACGGAATGAGGTGTCCTTTGTCTTGATGCTACACTGAGATTAGGTAGCGGCTCTCTGAAAATGAAAGGGCATGGCTCAAATTTTCTTGGGTAAATATCCATCCACCTATTGCAGTCTGCATCTTCACCACTACAAATATCTCTAATGTATGGCTGGGCTGAGAGAAAAAGAAAATTTCACATTAGCATTTCTCCCCCAGAAGAAACTGTCTTTCATTAACACTGTACAAAGCTTTTTCAAGCCAAGAAGGAAAACTGTCCCTTTCTCTTCCCCTCTCTTCTCAACTTTTCCTTCCAGATTAGTTATTACCTACGACTGCTATCAGGATGGAAAGGAGAGGATGCACAGAGAGAGAAAATAATTTATATAATATGTTGGTGTATTCTCTTTAAAGTGGTTTTATTAACACACATCCTTTATGTTTTTAAAATATGTATGAATTCAGTAGCTCTTTTATATTTCCTCCCATTGAAGGCTGTTTATTTGAACATGAAGATAATTGTATTTTGCTAACTTTAAAATCTGGAATTGTTAGGGAAGATACAGGCTACTTGAAGAGACATAGAATTTATTACATGATCAGGGCTATAGACTAGTGGGGGTTTTTTTCATATTTTAGGAGTTAAGGGTAATCCTACTCATTTTTCTAAAAAAAAAAAATATATAAAGACTTCTCAGTATGTTGCACAATAGTTTAAAGAACAATTGAGTCAAACACAATCAGAGGAAAAATCTGAATAATTTGAAAATAAAAAATTTCTAGCTCAGTATCATGCACTAAAGTGTTATGTGAAAAATACAAAACATAGTCTATTCATGTAATATTTTATAGAACTAGGAAATAAAAATACAGTCAGCAAACTGGCTAAAAATTTTGAATTTTAAGCACAATCTAATGCATAGATGTAAAGGTATCGATCAGGTGGTGTATCACTGCTAATGGCACGATGGTAATGTCACCTAACTCTCTTCCTTGTCTGGTTAACCTGCGTGTATGCCCATCAGCAAAGTTCCCGCAATGCTACAGCAACCCTCCCACCCTATAGTTATGTTTGTGTTATTCAATCTTGCAGAATCATCATCTTCAGGCTCTCACCCTCTCTCTGCAAGACATGACCCAAACATCTCATCTTCCCCTCTCTGTCTGTCCAAAGACAATCCATTATAACCCCAGGTGTTGAAAAAACCGGGTATTATTATGTCGTACGCAGCAAACCGACGTTTGTGCGTGTGCTTGTGCAAACTACATACACCTTCCTACTATTTTCTTGAGCATTGTGATCAAACTTGGATGCTAGAAAAAGTATAGTATGTAATTTTGCTCAGTGATGACCTTCAGGGGTTCTTTTCTCCCCTTGATTGCCACACGTCTCCATGGGAAATCATTCTAATAGACCCCTATTTCTCTACCTGCACTGTCAGGGGCTGCTAAAACTCTACTGCATTTCCCCTGCTATGCCTCGCTATTGCACTACAGGTAGCGTGGATGATCACCCAAAGTTCTGATGCTGCATTGCATCTGGACACCTAGCATGCAGTTAAAACCGTGATAGACACTGCTTCCTCCCTTTTGTCAGGACATTGGTAGCTCTCCCTCTGTTCTATATTAAATCTGTACCACTGTCCTTCATTCTCTTGCACGGCAGGTAAAGGCAGTGACTTGGATAAATCAAAGGCACTTCGGTTTCAAGTTTGGGTTTTAAAGATGTCTGTTGAATGGATGCAGTGAACACTCTTGCATGCAGTTCAAGATAGGCCTACCCATATTTATAGAACTCTACCTGCCCTACCAGATATACACACACACACACGTATAATCTATTTTAAATGGCTAAACACTTGCAGACCTCCGATTCAGTAGATGCTGTGCTTCTTAAAAGGCACATGCCACAAAGACAGCCTTTGGTTTTACTGCAGCTATTTGTCATACATTCTAAACAGGACATGCATGCACTTAATCATGGGGAGGGTGGCATAATCATTTTACCTTTTCAGTCTGTTCAAAGTCTCACAAAGCAAATACCGGTTTCCATTCACTGTCAAGTACCTGATGATTCCTGCCTGCAAAAACTTTATGATGGAAATTTTCCTTTCAGTGCTGTATCACCAAAAGTTTGCATTTGCATAACGAATCTACCTCAAAAACTTAACATTGGCTAAAATGTTTAGCGTAGAACAGAGCATTGCCTTTTTATTGTTTGGTAGTGCTCAACCTCGAACCTTCTAAGAACAGAAGGAAAACGTATCCCTGTTACATTGGGCTTGATCCAGTACCAAAGACAAACTGAACACTGCACCTCCACAGAGACGAGCAAAGAGTCTGGATGACATTGAGCTGAAAGAATTTATTTTGCTCACCGAAAAAAAAAAAATTAAACCCAATTGTCATCTTCCTTCCACTGGTCCAAACCCAGTTCATACTGTATGTATTCGGCCAAATTCCCCCTGCTCAGAGGCAAATACGTGGAGAAATCACGGGCCAGAGCACAGCTGCATCATCTGGTAAGAGTGATACCCATCCTGTCTTAATGGGAGTCCTGGGAATCATTGGTTTGGGGAGATGAGGCTGCCAACGTACAGACCCTCAAGTCTATATCTTCCCGTATTCTTTCTGTTCCAGCTCAATAGAAGTTGTCACAGTCCAGCTTTTACTTAAATGATTGCAACCAGTCTCGTAGTTCCATATGCATTAGTAAAACAAGCTTTTGCGAAGTGTTTTACGCTAAATCAGAAGATGGGAGGGTTTGCAGTTAGAAACATTGGGGTCTCGCTCTTTCCCCTGGCCCCTGAATGTATGCGATGTGGAAAAGTTAGAGATACAGATTAACGGGAGCTACCAGAAATTTTAAAGGCATGACCTATCTATGGACCAAAAACCCACTTAGCAAATAGAGCACTTTTACCTTTTCTTCTTTCTCACCTTTGTCACACAAGTGACAAAATAACTTGATTTCACAAAGTAGTCCAGCAACTTCCAAATCAAAGATATGGGCAAATGCATTTAAAAAAAACAAAAATAAACCACAAACCACCAACAACCTCAAACACTGGGTACATTGGCAAAATGTGACCAGCTACTAACCACCCTGACTCTAACCTTTACTCATCTTGAATAACACTTATCCAAATGGGACCCCATGGAAAAGTCAATCTCCCTGTGAGATTTAAGGTTCAGAGTCCAATGGCAAAACATACATTTAAATGGGCTAAGCTAATCTTCAGGTTAATTAATGCCATTCTAGATTTAGTCTAGCGATATTTCGTTCTAGTTTGTCATAGTGCTATTCTATCTCCCATAAGAACCTTAATATTTTGGGTTATTATTATGAAATTTCAGTCTCCCAGTGTCTTGGCATTAATTACTTTGATAGAGTTAAGGCTTGATTTACACCCGTGGCTACTTTTGGAAGTATAAACGCTAGAACATTTTGATAAAATTAAAACTTTCATGACCTTGTGAGCTGCTGTGATTTAACAAGCATGAACAATATTGCCAAACAGAATGAAAGCCTTTTTTTCTATTTCATTCAATAAAGTGGTATCTTTACTGTAGGTTATTACTTCATTTATTTATTTTTACTTTTGGTGTATTTGTATTTTAAAACAAAACCACAGACCCTCCTACCTGGTAAAAAATGCAGGGATAACGCCAGGAAGCACTCCAAATACATCTACAGTAGTGTAAGACCTGTTCCTCCCGCCCCAATCCCCTTATAATTGGTTATGATGTTCAATATAAGGGATAAATGAGTGCCCCTCTCCTGCTTGCTCACAGTATGCCACAAAACCCTGAAAGGGTTAATTGGCATTTTAAGAAAAGGTAATTGTAAAGCATATCTGCTGGGGTTATCCCCAGAATTGGGGGGGTGGTGCATAGGTCTCCCACCCACTGGAGCATCTCACATCTTGAAGAGCGTGCTGAAGACAAAAGCAGTACCACTGCTGTTTCTTGATTTTCACTTTCAGCTCTAACTGCTAACCCCCAACGTGCTCTTTTGAGTTTACTATATCAAGCCAGTACTTACAGCAGGGTATATGTACTGTGTCTTGGCTGTAAAATTATACGAACATTGTAAGCATAAATATAAATCTGTGCGTGTGTTTAAATCATGCGTAATTTACTGCTGCATTTATTGGTTGCAGAGGAGCATACTGACTGGAGTGTGTGCTCTGAAAAAATTGGATGGAGAAACCGGCTACGCTTTTCTATTTTTTAAATAAACCAAACATTTTGCTAAATAAAATATATAACCTGGCTTATAAAAAGAAATGTTAAGGGAGTGAAAAGTCAAACTGAATCTGAGTAGGGTCAGAGGTGGCCATTTTCTTACCATATCAAACCCTCTGCCAGTTGTTTGTAGATGCTCATAACATTTTTATCCTCTGAAAAAAGATATTTCATGTTCAATTTTGGCAATTGAAACTTTTTCCACGATGTTTTTCTAACGTATTCCAGTGAGTAAAGAAAAGACATGTACGCTGGAACACAAAGGAGACACTTTCTAGCTTTGGGCTGACAAATATTTCAGAGCTAACGCCGGTTTGGGGGGGAGTTATTCAAGCAACATTCTTCTGGGCACGAGCTGATTCCCTTATTACTTTTCTTTGGAGCTTGGCTTTTAGGTATTCAGTTTGCAAGAGACAGAGCTCCTGCATTATTATTTTCCTTAACGTCATCCATCACATTGTACAAAAAAGGGGTGGCTTTACTCCTTTAGCCCTAGATTCATCGACCTCCACAATCACTGATTCCTCCCTATGTGCCCTGTTCCAACTGAGATTATGCCCGTAACATGCAAACTATAGAAATTCTAACTGTGGGAAGGATAGGAGAACGTCATCCCATATAACTTCAACTCACATTTAGGATTAAATTCACCACCTTGAAGAAAACTATCTCAGTTTGATCAGTTAAACTATTTGTAGAAGCATATAGCAGTAAAGGCTGTGCACCTCTTCATTAATAAGTATCTTAAATAAGAATATAACAAAAAAATAAACACCTTAATTCCACCCCTCTGACCGACCTCTCACACAACTGCACCTCCCCACTCTCTGTAACTAACCCACCCCTCAGCAATAACTCTCTCCTCATTTAAAGAAAGCGTGACAGTTTGTTTTGAGCTACGTATTTCTTTTTTAAAATCAGATGATTTTAAAATCGATTACATTGCATGACATTCTGAAACACACCTTTAAAGCTGGACAACTAGTTTTTAGTAGTGGTATTTGTCACTATGAATTTAATGCAGTCCTGCTCAGCTAAGAGGTCGGTCTTGCTCGTTCCACATCATCATATTAACATTCAGGAAAAAGCATGGCTGTCCACCAACTTCTGCGTTAGATAATAAAAACTGAAACACTTATTTGCTAAGGCTTTTAGAGGTTTACTCTATGCAGCTCAGAGTGAACTACCTGTCATATCTGCTGGCCAGTGAAGTTTTTGTCTGTATGTGCTGGGAGCAACACACCTCTCCCACTCAGGAAACTCTAGGAAATGATGAGGCTGGCAACTCTCCGACAGTGTGAGCATTTGTTTTGTCCCATATTAAAGGCCAGTGACATGATCAAGGTCCCTGTCATATTTTTCAGAAAATTGACCTTTCTCTAGACTGCTATTAATATTTAAGAGTAAGTTCTTGCTGCTGTAGTTTTGGGGTGTTCAAGTACAAATTAGCTGCCTACACCTTCTGTAGAGATTTCTTCCAATATCTCTCTCTAACGGGGTATTCACTCAAATGAGTTCAGTGAAATTCTTGTCATTATTGAGCATGTCTCCTAGATCCTTTCCTCTTTGCTTTCTGCATTTTCACTTCTTTGTGAAGATGCTTAATGCAGTATAATTGAAACAATTTTATTGTCTCCAGCCATCCATTCTACTGTTTCAGTGGCAGAAAATACTGGTCAATTTGACAAGTTAATATGACTTTAGTGGTCATTTGAACTCCTTTAAGCCACTGGGTGCTAAAATGACTTGTCATCTTTCTTCACCTCCAACCTGAATATAACTGGTCCATGGAAAAAGGAGGAGAGAATTCTTTTCCACCAAAAACATTTACTGAAAGAGATAATACCAAGTTTTACAAATTGATGGGGTGCTGACTCTTCCTACAACAGTTCTGAACCACTTGAGAGCAATACTTGATACTCTCGCGCAGAGCTCTGCTGATGCCTTCAGTCTTCAGCTTTTCTTCTTCCCACTGGGCTGGATCATTAAAGGCAGAACGGTTGCACAGCTGTTTCAACTCCTCCTTTTCTATAGATCATTTTTTGTAGTCTAATTTATCTATTAATTGGATGCCTAATGTTCAACAACTACAGTTTAACTTTACACTTGAGTTTAGTGCTTTGAGTGTATAACTCTGCTAAGTAGATAGGAACAGTTAATATCGGAGCAACCAGCAAAAGACAGACAGAAAGAAAACATCTCTTTCTCCCAGCCCCCCTCTTCAAGCATACCAAATATGCCTGTGGAACTCAATATCACAGACAACATTAAGCCAAAAGCTTAAGTTTATTAAAATAAGTTCTGTTTATATATCAACAATAGACCAGAAACATAGGTTATAATTTTTCAAGGTTCCTTCTTAAACCGCCATGCAAACAAAATATGATGTATGTGAATCATACAAAGGACTAGATCCTGCTCCCCTTGAAGTCAATGATATTCCAATTAAATCAGCTAGACCCCACCGTATTTTTACTTTAGCTCTGATTTTTCAGCTTATATGTTACCCTATATAGATTATACCATATGCTCTCGTAACATCAATAATGGTTCCCATTGACTTATAGCCACAACTACCAGAGAGGCATTGCAGTTAGCTCCTGCCAGAAGGTCGCTCTGGGAAGTTTCTGATAAATCAACAGGAGCTTTACGGACTGGTTTTCTTCTCCCTTCCAGGAATAAATGCAAACAGCATCACTGTCTGGACACTTGTCTTCTGCACCGGGAATAATTCATCATCTGCACCAGGACTAATTCATCAGTGTGCTGAGAAACGCCATTCTGGTCCATCCTACTGCACACCCTCACCCTTCGATACCTTGCGTTTCAGTTCCTGCTCTTTAAAAAATGTTTGATAGGACACCACAGGTAGCGTTAGACTAAAACAAGTTTCACACTACAGAGGAATCGCTTTTCATGTCACACAAACTTGCTAATTTTAATGGGATCTACACAATGAAACACCTCACTTCAAAAACTTGCCACTTTTGTGTCTTTAAATACAAACTTGAGGACACATTTAGTAATACTATAATCTTGTTATAGGGATAATACTCTTTTTTTAATGGTGATTAGCAGACTCTCTTAATAACAGCATCAATTTTTCCTCACAAAGCCAACACAACTACTGCACTAATGAAAGGCTAGATGTCAGAAAACATAAGCTAGCTGCTCTTCCTAAAAAACACATATCTAAATTCCTCTGCCAGCCCGATCTCCTGCAGATTTCTGTCCTTTAGCCCTTGCTCCTCATCTACATCCTCACCATACCCTCTGTTCAGGAAGTACAAGGAGATGCTGCAGCCCACCAGCTGTTACCAAAGCAAGGTGGAAGGGTTGAGCCCTGCCCACTTCCCCTCGGTGGGAAGGTTTCTCTCCTCTACTGATTCTCACCAAACTTAAAAGAATTTAATCATCACTGACATTTCTGCCCTTCTGTCAGATTTGTTTGATAAAAATGACAATACTAGGAGGGGACTGACAGGTAAAGCAAATGGTGACCTAAGCCTCATTTTTGCAGGAAT
>NW_010390238.1:37813-75024 GCF_000710305.1 Buceros rhinoceros silvestris | reverse complement strand
CTAAAGGGCACCATAAAAATCTACAGAAAGCCTAAAGCCCTGCGTAGAGACACCGCTAGCTACACGATCTGAGTTAATGCTTCATTTGTATACGGGTGTGTATTTAAAGATAATTAATATTAGCTGTGACTTTTGAGACTGCTATCAACACAGTCTCCCTTTGTAGTGCCTACAGTTTTATAAATGCAAATAATTTGGAGAACGGTTTTGCATTTTTAATTATTAGCAGGCAGAGTTCCTTTGGTATTTAACTGCCTAACCATGACTCAGGACAGACATACGCATTCGTGGCATTAACTATGACTAGGATTTTCAGGTGTCAAGAAATCAAAGTGGATTTTTAAAAAAAATTTACCCCCAAGTGAAGCTTGAACAGAAGTACTTGAGATGCATGGGCTTGGATTTATTTTCTGAAGCTTCGGTGAAAGATTTCTATTAGTTGAACTAAGGTAGTGTATGTAATATTCATACGAACTCACACTGTTGTGAATGCTTACTGTATAGTGGTGGGGGGAGGAGATATAGTGTGATATTAAAAAAACCACATTATTTCGAGGTAGGCATGCCAAAAGCAGTTCGCTGGAACAGAAGGTGGCCTAATTATTAAAAGAAATGGCTTCCATCTCTGTGATGGTCTGACTGTTTGTGGATAAAATCCTACAACTGTGAAGGGCCTCATGCACTGCAAAAAAAAAAAAAAAAAAAAAAAAAAAAAAAAAAAAAAAAAAAAAAAAAAAAAAAAAAAAAAAAAAGAGAGAGGAAAAAAAATCAAAGTGTTCAGCAGCCATACATCAGAGAGACTATACAAGAAGGGTATCATATTTTTAGAGACCCCAGAATTCCTGAGCAAAGTAGTAGTTAGTACCAGGTCTACATCAAAAGAAAACAACATTCTGTGTCATCGCTGGCCTCCTCTGTGATGTTTTGCCCTCAGCTTCATAATACTCAAAAAGTCATGGTTAAAAAAGACAGACTGTCCCTTTAAAATTAGATCATCCCTTTTATTAATATGCAGAATGAGTTGTCAATTGACCAAGCAACAAATGTACATCCTCATATCCTCATTTTCACTTCTATCTATGAATATTTTAAAACCCTAATGTGTGCTTGGCCATTTGGGTTTTAAGCAAAGACTTATCACAGTGTAAAACCCCTCATTTTTATCCCTTAGCTGAGGGCTTCTTTTTCCCTTTTCCAGGGTGTCATTAAAAATCTGATGCCAAGAGCTGGGACTTGGCAGGGTTTGCGATATAATTTGCAATCTGCAGTGTTTGCTGGCTAGCCCCCACCTGCCCCCCTCTTTTTTTTTTTTCCCTTTTTTTTCTTTTTTTTTTTTTAACCAGCCTGCCTGCTAGAGTCAATAGGGGGCATCCCTCATCTGTCTAAAAGAAAAATAGCAGCATACTAATTAGAATTCTATTTGCCAGAAGCCTCTGAGTTGCTGTGCTTATAGATTTCAAGCTTCTTTTGTTTGAATTAAATTGCCAACTTTTCCCCCCCGCCCCTCCCTTTCCTTCTTTGCACTAGGCATGAGAGAGCGGGTGCCTTATTTGATTGAAAGCGGGGGTAGGGGGATGGGGAGGAGGAAAGCCTTAGCTATGGAAATGCTGAGGAAATGTCAGGGTTGTGTTTAAAAATGCCTGGTATGCTTTTCAGTGCCTGACTCCTGTCTTTCTAGCAGGGTTGTAGAGGGGAGGCGAGGGGGCCTGGCATTGAGCACAGGCACTCTGCCCCTTCTCCCTGACACCGAGATGCTGGGGGAGAGCTGACATGCTCTTCTCCCAGCTCAAAGCCAGATGGTTCAAGCTTGGATAAAACCTTGGGATGAGATCACAAAGCTTGTTCATAACAGAACACACAACATCTCTGTTTTTCTGTTAATACCTCCCTTTGTACGCGCTGTGTGGGGTGAGGGAGGGGCCGGGAGATATGTCATAAATCCAAAGGAAAATGTCATATTTAACATTAATTTGTTTTCATAACCCTGTGAAAGAATTCAAGCTTTCCCCATTAAAATGTCATAATTAACCACCGAGAAGTTTTATGACAAATAATTTTTTAATTTCATGAGTAACTGAGCAAAATGCACATCCAAAAGTTTTTCACTGCCCTTAAGCATCTGAATAAATATATATATTTTTTTTTTCTAAATGCAAAGAAGAGTTTCACAGAACAAGCTTGAAGCGTGGCCACGTTTGTGTGTCTTCCTACGTCTAGGTGACTAAATAATACTAAGACTGAGCTCACTTTGCATCACCACAAATTATGCCCATGCACAATACGGCCATTGACTCCAGCCATTCACAGTCAAGTCTCATGTACTGGTTCACAACCGGGGATAAGCGAATCATGGGGATAGAACTATGCATTCGATGATCTTCATATTCCTCATAGTGACGGAATGCTTGCAAAGGAATAAGAATTCTTTTCCAGCGCATTAATCAGTCAAATTTCCTTGACATTTTCATGAATTTGCTTTCTCCTTACAAATCTTTAACAGAGCTCACCCATAGCTGTGATGGGCTCTCCCGGATGACACTGCCGCTGTCCCCTACCCAGACATGATTATATTCCTGATTTGACTTTTGGCATAAATACTACATAAATAGTTGCGATACAGAATGCACAGAATTTTTGTAGGCGTCAGCTTAAAGCTTGCTTTCCTTACTGCTCATTCATCCTAGTGCAATTGTGTTTCATAAATGTCCACGAAAGGACAATGTCTTTTGGACAGGAGTGTGAGCATGGGAAAAAGAAAATAAGGCTAATTCCAAGTTTGCTTTGTTTGTCTGACAGTACTTCAAATTAGTAATTTGTAAAGCCAAGTTCTATTCCTGAAAATTTGACCCTCAAATTTAGTGCAAAAGTGTACTGAAATATTCCATCCTGTTTGACATAAGTGTTGTTTGAATTTCTTCTTTTAAACCATGAAACCTTTAAGAATTAATGATGTTCTAATTTCTTGATGGAATTCAGGCTCGTGCCTGAAATACTGGTTTTTCCTTTAAAAAATTATATATATTTTATCACTGCATATTTGATTTTGGCTTAGTAGATGCTGTGATTATTTTTGCATAGTCCTTCAAAATAAATTTCCTGGAAAAAACACAGAGCTAAAGTACCAGCTAACCACTGCATTTTTATGTATTCATTAAAGATAAGATCTTAAAGGAAAGAGGGAAAATATGGACATGAGTAACTCTTACATATACTCCTCAGTGCTATTATATTTTAATTAGCACAGTTTGCAGGCTGTAACCTTCCTTAGGCCTGCATGATGCATGAATATTTTATTTGCATTACTATAAAGAAAAAGCATTTTGATTATCATTTGTACTATTTATGATTACATGTTTCTAGACACGCACAGAGTCTCTATTTATAGTGGACTTTAACGTTCTTAAATAGCATAGAGTGCTGACAAGCAAAGTATTGATGTTTACAGTATCATGCAAACCCCGAAGCCAACCACGTTCACATCCCTTTGAATTACTTTTCCAATTCGAAGCCTCGGAGAACCCAGACTTCCTTTATCTATTCTCGTTATAAAAAGTGGCAGGAGGCAGAGTGGCAGAATGACCCACAAGATGGCACCTGTCACCAGTGGGATTTCTTCTGCCTTCTGCAGGCCAAATTTTGTTTGAACTCACTATGGCCTCTGTCATATCCTCATTTTCCCTTCCACTCTTGCCTCTCTTTCTTAATCCCCTTCATGCAGGCTCAGGCTCTGTTTACCGAGCTTCCGAAATCTTTTTTCTGAAAGAAGCCAAAGTAAAACTTTATTGTAAGAGGGGCTCGGGATTAAGAGACAAACCCCATACAGGAGGAAGGCAGCTACACCACCTGCCGCCTGTGCCTGGCTTCGCTTAAAGACAGTTTCTCCTAGACACGGCCACCAGGCTCATTCTTATAGATGTGCATCTGAAATACATGATTACTTTAGGTCTCAAAGGTGAGGGAGTTGATTAGCTCCCTAATGAAGCTTTTTGTTATTACTTACAGACAAAGTACATCACACAGATGGAACGTACCATAAGACCACTTCCTTATGCCGGGCCAGATATATTTTAACTGGCAAGATCATCTAGAGCAAGGATGTGAAACCGTTTCTATAAATACAGAATGAGTGGAATTTTTAAAAAACAGATTAAAGGCAGTGACAGAAAACAACAAGCAAGTATCATAAGATCATTAGGCCTAATGCTCCAAAGATGAAACTGATAATTCATCTGCTGCACGAGTCATTTTGTAGTTTGTCCAAAATTACACGGGGGGACATTCACTAGTTGCCTAATACAGAGTCATAGTAAGTCCATAAAAGAGATGTGGATGAACATCCCTCTTATCTTAGACTACACGAAGGGCCAAACCCGAACTCTCTTACAGAGACACAGCACCCACAGAAAAACGTTCAAACTGCAGGTCACGCCATCACTTGATTTCACCAACTACAAAGGAGAATCGTTCTCCCACACAAAATGATACAGCAGATCATTGGACCCTACACAGAACCTGGAGAACCAGGCAGCTCTTCTCTTGGGGCATGTACCCATTCCGAACCTCGCTGCTGCCCTACCTCCACCTCTGAAGACTTGCATGCCCCTCAGGTTTTCCCTCACCTTGTGGTGCCTGAACACACTGGGTAGAACTGCTGGTTCTTCCATTAACATCTGCATAGCTTGAAAAGGGAAAATATCTTACACTCTGTTCCTGGTTGTCCTCATTCTTCCTTCTAGCAACTTCAAAATAATCACCTAATTACCCTAAAGCAGAAACAGGGTCTTTCAGTAGCCACCAGTGAGGGCAGAAGTGAAGAATGGTTCAATGTTTTCCTTTTTCCTAACAAGAGAGCGCACAAGGTTTGAGTCTTATCTAGGGAAACATCTTAATTCATTAAGAATCTTATAGCATCACCAAACCTAGTTATGAAAATCTTGTTTACATATTATTTTATACCAGGACAGAATAATTAAAAATCATGCAGTTCTGTTTAGACAGAAGTTAATCATAGTTTTAAGAATAGCTATTACTATTGTGAAACCTTTAAAATATTAATATCACCCCAGCGATTAAGGATATCCTTTCGGTAAGGGTGTACGGTTAACACAAACAGTAGTCTGCGTTTCTGCAGCCCGTAAGTTGCTTTTGCTACAAACATCAGAAGTAATTTTCACCTCTCATGCAAACCAATCAGGCCATAAACATACATTTTACTGAAATCCATCATGTCTTGGAAATCAATACAGATCCTGAGTAGCCAGTTTCATTTTGGTGCTCCCGTCATAAGCAACAGAGGAATAATCTAGGGGTGTTTGTAAAAAAGCCATCAATAGTCTCCCTTTGAATTAGAAAATGTGGATCCATAAAGAAGTGAGTTTATGAAGCATGCCAATTTGCCTTGAGTTTTTGGGGAGGGGGGATTTGTTTTGACCTTTTTTGATTTTTCATTTTGAAATTACTTTTATTTCAGGTTTTTTTTTCTAGTAGATTATGAAATCAAGCAAGTCCAACCCAGAATGAACCATTTTGATCGGTCTGAAAGGCAGCTTTTTTGAGAATTTTCCTCTGCCAAGAATTTGAAAATGTCACATTTCATTCCAGTATGAACAGAAGCCAGATTTCAAACTCTGCAAATCATTTTTGAAACAAAATTTCTGTCTTTTCACAACTCCAAAATTAATTTCCCTCAAAGCTTAAGATACTGGTCAGTAATTACAGAGAACACGTGGGTGGATTTTGATAGCATTAACATGGTAGGGGCAAGGCCAGGCTTGTGGAGTCAGAGTATCCTGAGGGAAGACTTTCAGAAGCACCAGCTCTCCCAGCTCCTGGCTCTCGGTGAATCCCAAGCTCAGGCGAGCTGGGCTCCAATGCCTCGCCTCAAAGCAAGATACAGACACCAAAGCAAATGCCAGCATTTCCTAGCTCCCACTGAGTTTCTATCAATACTCTTAAACTTTAAAAAAGAAAAATACAATCTGGTGAAACAGCCTTAGGAGACTGCTGCTACTGTAACAAGAAACTCTCTGCAACTGGAAGCTATATAGAGATATAAATCCAAGAGGTGACCTGTAGCTTTCCACCCAGCCAAGGAAGCTATTAAGTTCTTGCTGATTTAAGTTACTCGCCAGTAACGTGGTTCTATTTAAAAAAAAAAAAAAGTCCCAATGTTCCTTTGAGGAGCGATTTCCTAAGGATTGTGATTTTGCCACAGAACTTAAGAAAACTTGGAGGCCAGGTCTGCACTGAATCGCAACTCAGTGGCATCAAGTGATCACGCTTTCTCTTGTGGCACCACACAGAAACATCTCACCCTTCCATAGACCTTCTCTGGAATGATTCTGGCATAGGCAAAAGCACCGCTCAGGTGGAAACCACCTCAGGAAGGTCACACAACCCTCAAGTCAGGCATGTGAAAACCACAGCATCCCTCTTTTACTGGATGTATTTCACAGCCGTACAAGCAGACCCAAACACCATTCTCGTCTCAACAGGCCAAAGCCACCCCAGCACCTCCCGCCCAGGCAGGACAGTCTGCCTTTCGGCAGGGCAGGCGGTGGCTCTGACAGTGGGTACGCTGCCTGGACTTTTCTACAGTGGCCTGTACTTTACAAAAACGCTCCAAAAGGAGTTTTGGCTGTAATTAAACTCATCTACAGCTGGTTCAATAAAACAAGAGAGAAGACTCCTTCGCGTGTCAAGGACAGCTATCATTCGTGTTTTTATCACCGTTGGTTCACAGCATTTCCTGTGTGATCCCCATTGCTTCTGCTGCTTTTAACTGCCATCCCGCTCACTTGGGAGTCATATTTAAGGTCAGCCAGTATACATTAGCCCTGTCCGGAGTAAAAATTTACTCCTTACACTGGAAATGACAGGCCTGTAAAGCAACACAAAGGAAAAAAAGCCATTCATTATTTATAAAATAGCAAAACTATGAGGCTGTCTTTTCTTGCATTAAACGAATCCAGTATGAAAACTCTAACCTGTATATTATTATAAAAGCTCTGTCCCCTGTAATAGCTCTTTGGTTTTGTAATTATTTCAGGCTTTCCACTCAGGAGTAATAGAAAGAGCTTATAATTTCCCAGCACTCAGATGAAATAACTTTGAAATTGTACCTTGTAGTTTTCTTTGCTATAATTAATCTCAAGACATCACTCCCCCCACCCGGTATGATAGTCTCATTGGAATGGACTGGGTGGGGGGACAGTGAGGAGGAGGGTGTTTTGGTTTTCATCTCAGTTAACCACTCTTTCTCCAAAACAAGATCATAAAAAAAAGAAAAATCAAACAAAACCAGCAAGAGATAATCCTCTACCAATAAATTTATCAACAGCGAATTTTCTGCAGGCTTGCTAAACTGTCATAAAGGGGAGGAGGTAGAGATCAAATATACTGTTGAGTAAGGAAACAGAGAGCGCAAACTTTGTCCTCAGCTCGGGGACAATGATGCTCAAAGATTAACCCACCCTCTCAATTAACACCTCACATGAAAATCCCAGCAAGGTCATGGGATCTGTGCTGCAACTCGGTCAATCAGCATTGCCTGCCTCCATACAAACCAAGATCGAATGCAGAATTAACACTGGTCCCCCAAGCCCTCGCTCACAGACTCACGTCAGATTAAGCCCTTGCATGGAGGAGATATGAAAAGCATTTCTAATTAGGGTCTGAGGTTACTGGTTAAAATGCAGTCGAGCAGTCTACCAACCATTCTTCTCCCCCCATTTTTTTTATAATTTTAATTAAACTCAGATACTATTTAATTCCTACCTGCATATATTTAGTACTACTTGAATGCAAACCTGATAAAGAATACTCCTGATCCCCACTTAGCTGCCACAAGCACTTATTAAAAGGAGGGTGACTGTCTTCAAGATCTTCCATGGGTCCCTTTGCAATAATTACATTTTCTATCAAATGAAAAGCGTAATATTTTTCCATAAATAGATTTTTTTTTTCCTTGTGAATCCTTGACTTCTCTACTCTTGTGACAGAATTCTAACATCAGTGTAGTGGCTAGTTACTGTCATTCCAGTCCATGAGGAGGCTTTTGTCCATATATGCTCTGCTCCTCTTACTCCACTGCTTATAGGATTCTTGAGACATCCACTTGAGGACATTTTGCACCCCCGTATTCTCACAGAAGCCTTGCAGTACATGCTGTGATTTGGCGTGTGGGAGGGAAGGGCCTTAGCACTGGTCAGATTCTGTTAAATTATTTGTAATTCTAGGGCTCTACACAACATTTCTGCCATTGTGTGATTAGCAATCTAGATCTCTCCATAACAATTTTTAATATCTAGCATGACCCTGGAAGCCTTAATGCAACGTCTACAGCATACTAAAGCCTTACGAGTCCAAATTACAGTTCTGAATAATTCAGGAATGGTAACGGTAGCTCAGTACTTATTAAAGCATTGGGAAAACTTTGGGATTCTCATATCTATGGGCTCTTCATTATTATTCTGATTATAAAGGTGTTTTAATATATGCTGTTGCTATTCTTGCACATTACCACAGTACCATTTGTGAGAAATCAGTAACTGATCCAAGTAAACACCTCTATTATGCAGCTATACCTCAGAGAATCAAGTAAAATGAAGTTTCCTTTTTTCAGGGAAGATGGAAGTTATGTAATCATCTTCACATTAAATTTTAAAATGCCAAATTATGCCTTAGACATCATAACAAAAAACTGCTACCAAACTTATTTAAGCAAAATAAAATCACGTACATACAGAACATCTCAGTTTTTCCCCTAATACACTGGCTATCACAAACAGGGATAAAATTAATGTGAGTCTAACTAGTTTAATGACATATTAAACACTTTCTGTCTGCACTAATCCCAAGTAAGCGGCTATAATAAGCCTTAGTGACAAGGAGGATCTAATAAAGAGTTGAATTTTTCATAGAGGTTTTGTTAGGTTCATCAGCCGCCTCAAAAGTCCAGGCCTTCAGTCATGCCAGCTCTGAAATATGGAAGAGATTATCTTCAACTTACTGAGAACAAAGCATCATTTCTACAAGGAAAATGCCATCTGATGACAAAATTTGTTCAGGCCCTAAACTTTTAAACCCTGCCACTGGATGTCAGACTTGTGCAGCTTCGGGTAAATGTAAAAATTATAAGATTAATAATACTGAAAATACATGTTAATACTGAAAGAAATCCACAAGGCATTTTTAGTCTGAAAGTAATCTATAGCACAGAGAGCATTCAAAATAGCATTTTGGCAAAGTTTATTCATCAGCTGCTTTCCCAGTCTGTTGAAAGATTATTTCATTACTTTCTGGACAGTTCAGGCACTTTACACTTATATTGACTGTCCTCATTTGACTACCCTACGTTGACACTGTTGATTATGACTCTGTTAATGGTTTACCAGAGAAGATAGTCCACACTATTAAAAGGAGTGCTCTCAATTCATTTAAGATTTCAAAGCATCCTCTCCCCAAAACCTTGTAGAATATCAGATATGTTGAGGGGGAAGTAGCCATAGCCTGTCTCACTAAATAAAGCCAATAAAGTAGGTCAACCCAAAAAGTGTGACCACTGCTCACGCTCCCAGGTTTAAAGCGGGTGATAAGGTTTTATTTACAACCACACTCATAATACCTGGTGTGAAGCAGATGATAAGGTTTTATTATTACTGCCTGCTTCTGAAAGAAACCACTTTCCATGTGTGCAAAGCTGTACATTAGAGGAGACTCAGGCTGAGTAGAAAGGAGGCCAGGAGAAGGCCTGACTATTCAGGAGAAGGAGGATGGGAAGTTGCACTGTATTATACCTGTGCAGATGTTAACGGGCAGCTGGGGAAAGCCAGCTGCCTGAATGCCATCTTCTCAGGAAAAGAGACACTGCACTTCCTTGTGAGGGTGCCTCAGGGCTCCACAGCACAGCCAGAATGGGATCACGTCCCCCCAGATATCGCTCAGTCCCAAGGGTATGAGAAGATTAACCTGGAATCAGTGGCATGCATGCACACAGGGCTGAAGGCAAGCCTGGGAATTTTTCCTTAATTCCTATTAAGAAAATGAGAGTTCTTAGTTTGTACAGCCATCAGCTGCTCCCATGCAAATGACACTTTCACTCCTTTCATGCCACGTTTGTGGAATAAGCTTCTCAACATTGGCAAAAAAATTGTTGAGCACTTTTTTGGTCATTCAACCCAGTTTCGTATTTAGAAAACCTCTGCCCTCATCCTTCACAGATTACCTGGTTGGGTGGGCTGGTTGTTTAAACCAAAGTTAGCAACTTCATGAATTATCCTTTAAGCTTCAGACAGTGCGGAAGTGTTTTGAGATAAATATACATGAGAGTTTGAGAAAATACTAAAAAACTGAACATAAACTTTTTTCCTTCTACCGCTGTTGAACCTGGAAATTCTTTTGATACTATTTTAAAGTAGCAATAAAAAATTCCGAAAAAATACTTTTAAAAATTGGGAAAATGCATTATTGTCCTTTCCCATAGCAAAGGTGAGGCAATGACTATCCTCAGCTCCAGAGATTTTCCAGTCCTGAAAGATACTGAGAAATCTCCTGAATTGCTAAGCAAGGAGTTGCAGCAGACAGCAAGACCAGTATCTTAGAGAACTCTTCAAAATCCTTCAGGAACAAGGATACTGAGGTCTGTGCTTTATTTCTGAAATATTTACTTTTAAAATATGTCCTGATTTGAAACAACGTGAAACATTAGCTCGTTACAGAAAAATTATGACATGACTTTCAAATAATGGCAACAAACTTAGTCCGTGAAACTCCATTACAGACCAACGAGGAGTACTAGTACTCCTCACAGGTAAGGAATAAATGGACAATTAACCACCACGGAAACAAGAAAAAACTCCTGACAAAAGATATTTCAATCTGAAATGCACCACCATTTTCAATAAAATATGCTGCATCAGTTATTTATCCTCAAATTACACCTGTCCTTTGCTTATACTAATTCAGTTTAGCATGCAGAAGCACTACCAGTTCCTGGGTGCATTAAAAAAGCTCCTATTTAGGTTAACAGAAAAAAAAATTTGTACCTAAAAGAAAAAAAACTTTAGAATGCACAGTTCTTTTCTCAAGATCATCTCTTCCATTCACCTAACTAGTATTCTTTTCATTTAATCTATTCAGGTAAAAATAACCATTAAATATCACCTAAGTATCACTTAAATTCTGTTTTGGGGATTTATGACTAGGATTAGCTTTGTGCCAGCTTTGTGACACCTCTTAGTACAGGGTTGAGTGACAGAAATTCATTTAACCACAGTTTGAATCCCATTTCTTCCCTACCTCTGGATTCACATACATTTTTCTTTCTAACGTATATTGATCTCAGAAACCCAAAGCCACTTTTTAACACTTTATTAAACACAATATATACAAGGTAACATATTGAAAGTATAATAATGAGGCCAATGATAATATAATGATAGTCAAACTCTATCAAATACGTAATTGATATTTTAATTATATATCTCATATCCGCGCCCCACTGTGAAAAATAACTGGGTCTAGCAATTTTCATGGACGATGACAAGATTACTATTACTAATGGTCTGAGGTACAAGTGTTTATTTTTAACGTTATTAACAGTACTAATTATGATGAATATGATTATTTAGAGTCATTATGTGGTAGAAGAGTTTGATGATCCACTCAGGTGCCTAGAATTTAACATTCTCCATCTACCATCTATGGAAATTAATGACATAACTCTATTGTTATTGTACTCACTGCCATGAAAATGGCTTTTAAAGAAGAAAAAAGCGAAAGAGATCACCCAAGTGTGCTGCCCATTTCTTTATTATCCTATGAACATTCATGTTTGTGAATCAGGTAGAAAGTCTGGTAAGACATTTGCACACTGGAAAAAATGAGACAATTACTTTTACAGACGGAGGGACAAGCACTTCTCACAGAATTATTATTTTAATTGTTGTAGAGCTTGGAATCAGAGCCTTCGGGCTAGGTACTAGGTATACACCGGTGTCCGAAATGGCTTACACAGGCATCAGAGACAAAGGAGTGTTTTGTAATGCCTGCTTTGCAGATGAGAAGCTTACACTACAAAAAAAAAAAACCTAAGAGGTCTGAAACCAAGTAGTTTATACCGCTCAGAGCATCTTCTGCCATACCCAAAGCATGGCATGCTTTGCCTCCCTTCAGTCTGTCCACCTAAGCAACTTCACAGCTATTGCATATGTGGAGACATGACCGATGTGTTCAGGCAAACAAGGGGTTACATCAGCTCAGAGACGTGCTACCACAGGGCTTGCAGACTCACGGGTGGGGAAAGCTCATTTGGTGGGCAACCTTGGGCTTGTTATTGGCAAAAAGTGCTGACAGAGACACAAGGCTCTGGTAGGGTTAGGCACAGAACACGCATTTCCTAAAATCAGTCACAGCCTCAGCACGAGGCCACCACAACTAGGATCAATGTGCTATTCACATATCCACAACATGGCCTTGCAGGTCTCAACCAAATATTGTCTCCATGAGGCAAACGTTATGTATAATTTTGCTTAACCCTTTGCAGCCCTGCAAAATGGCTCCTACAGATCCTATGGATTGATTACACTAGCTGCCCATTCCCTATAAACAATCGTCACCTCTGCAGTGAGATTCCTCGTGGTATGCAGAAGAGAGAGTGGAATCATTAACTAGTTAAATCTGATAAATACAGACTCTCAGAGAAGGAAGGAAGAAAACGGACCATTCTCGCTTTGTAATGCATTTCCATCGGTGACTGGCACACTATTAGGATCGGGATCAAAGGGGGTGGGATGCTGGTGTCTTTGGATTTGGGCCTTTCACGTTGTCTGATTGATGGAACTGAAAGGCTTCTGCTTGTAAAGCAGTCACCCCAAACAGCTGTCTCTTGCTCCTGTCCTCCTCTCCATTGCAACACACGCAGTTCAGATTTCATTTATCAGCCCCTTTGAATAGCAACACTCTTACAGTGGAAGTAAAGCCTTGCATTAAAGAGGATGCTTAGCAATTTGCATGCGTGCACTGTATTGCCAAGCGTTGTATGGTGTTAGTTGCCAAAGGACATGCAGCAATGTGTATCTCATCTCCCCCACTTTTCTGGTTTCTTAAATTATCAGTGTTTTACTTCCCTTTCATGTTCAAAGCATAGCAAATTTATTTGATATATTCTGAATGCTGAAGCATGCCAATGACATCAATCAAGCTACAGAACACTGGGAAAGCTGCTATAGAGTAATCAGAATTGGCCATAAGCTATAAATATCTACTGTCTCATGGTTCTCTTGGCTGCTACGCAAACTTTGATCATTAGCGCTGATCAAAGATCAGGAGGGATAAAATGGTATTATGATATAATGGCATGTATGCTACAGCTGATACTAAGGGCTATAGACGACCTATGCTTAACTATACCGTCTTTCTCTGCACACCAGAAGCAGTCATTAAAATGGCAGATGACTTTTTGCTGTACCTTAGAGGATATGTAACAGAAAACGGTAGCACAATCAGAATTGACATAACTATTCATGACCAGCCTGAGTGGTTTGTATTTGTATTCTCTGCAACGGACCTCCTTATAACACCGCACGTGCGCCTCTCAGGCAGCATCTAATTGTGCCTGAGAGGTCACAAAACACAACTAATGACTTTTTATTGTTTTCTTGCTTTTAGATGGATGAGATGTTTCCTCTCTAATAGCAGGATATACCCAGCACTTCACAGGTATACCTTGCATAGTAAATTTGTGCAAGTTAGGCTTAACATTTTAATCTAATCATTGCTTATAGGAGGATGGTGCCTTAGTGATCATAGTTTTTATTTATTTGTAAAACACACACACACCCCCTTCCAAAATACAGAATATGGGCTCACTGCCCTTGCCTGCCAGTGCGGTTCTCTGTTCCCTATTCTGAATTAAGTGTTTAAATACCTTACCAGAGCTCCAAAGCTTTCAGATAAATCAAAGTAGTATCCAACCTTGCAGCTGTCAAATAAAATTATATAGAATTGCTTTGAACAAAAGAAATTAAATGAATACAGCCTCACTCATTAACTTATGAGTAATTTTCCTAGAAAACCCACCCAGAAAGAAGAACTGTAAGTGTTTAAAGTTCTCAATCTTCTATTGATTCCAGGAAAATTAGAACTTCTTTCCTTTAAATTTAAGAGTTAGCTAATCCAGTCAGGGACGAGAATGCCAAAAGCCTTGCATGTCCACAGGCATTTCAGAGCTCTTATCAATAAAATCTCCATACGTAATTGGTAAAATGGAAAGTGCTGCGTACATGCAGAGTCAAAATTACACCTGAACAACAAATCAAAGTGCTTCTTTCAAACAAAGTTTTCTCAAATGTGTTATTCAGCACGAGGGTCTCATTTTGCTTTGTTAATACTTCACACTTTCTTGAGCCTGTAGCTCCAATACTTTCAATAAGTAATTTACTAATAGAAAATGATTACAGTATCCCCATTTTACATATTAGGAAAAAAAAGAGCAAAATTAGTGTTAACCTGTCCAGAAAAGCTGAAAAACATCCACAAGAATTGATTTTACCTCTCTTGGGTCCAAGCCAGGTCATTTAAACATAAGATATTTCCTCAGCTGAGTTGGGGAAGGGAAAACCACCAGTAGGTGAACCTGTGTTCTCATTAACTGGTTCTGTGTCATCATGTTCTCCTACCCATCCCCCAGCAGTTGCTTGAATTAATAGAGAAAATCATTCATATAAGTTCTTTTGGTGACATATTCTAAACAGCTGATTCATATACAGGCTTCACACTCCAGGTCAGAACAAATTGTCCTCAAAAGCAACACAGTTAAATTGAGTGGAACTAGCATCCACCAACTTCCAAGGTACATAATATATATTATAAACTTGTCTTCCTTGGCACCAATTTGACAACCTCAGTCTGAGAGAACAGAGAGTGAAAATGTGTTTTAAGAATTCAGCTTCCAAGAGGGACAACATTCATTATGTACAGTCCTTTAACAGATTGCCCAGATTGCGGAGGCCCTTCAGCAGACTTGAAATTTAGTCTCCATGTTGCAGTCATAGTTATTATATGTACCACTACTCTGTAGCTACTACTACCATATAGACTACTATACAATCCAGAGTTTCCATACAGAGATCTTACATATTCCATGTTGCTTATGACATAAAACTCGCTTTAGTTATTCATGGATCTACAACTCAAGAGGCCAAATTCCACTCCACGTGCATGAATCTGAGGGAGGAAAGGGCTGAAGATCAGTACTTATCTGAATATCGCCAGACAGGGAGTATCAGCTGCTTGGAACCTATCGTGGACTCATCACACAAGGTCTCATTAGCGTCTATCAGGTCTGCCTCTGAAAAATTCTGTGACAGACCGCATTCAAAAACACACCAGTGGAGAATCATTTGGCCTTCATGCCATGCAAAGGTGAATTCAGCACTATTACATCATTCCTACAGGTACGACTCAAAATGGTTTACAAGTCATTTCTGATTTACATCTGTGCGAAGGAGAACAGACTCTGGGTCCTGGGGAAACATCCTATTTTATTGTGCCTTTGATTCTTAAACATGTTTTTTCTTTGCCCATTTTGGGAGGAGGAGACTATTTTGTGTGGTTTCTTCTTCCCCCACTTACGACTTGTGAGTTAAGCATTCAAGATTTTATCTCACCCAAGAACAAAATAAAAGTCATAAGAGTAATTTGACTTTTACTTCAGGTCATTCTCAAGGTCGCTCTGGAAGCACCCTGATAAAATAAACAGCACAAGCGAACAGGGAAAAAACTGACTCACAGAGCCTGATCCAATATCCGCCACATCAACGGATGTCTGCACTGGTTACACTGGGCATTTGATCAGGCTCAGGAGGGGATAATTTGGCTCTCAAAACCACTTTACCTCTTTTTTTTCCTAATTGCCATTATCTCAGTCTCACTGGCATAGTTCAATTTTGGGCTTACATTACATGCAAAGACCCATCATGTCGTCAAAGATAATCATGATGCTGTTATAGCACCTTGATTATATCCCTGTGTTTTTATTTAGTGCACCAGCTCCCGTGTTGGAAGGGATCAGCATTTCCCATGGACTTGCTGGAATGACATTTAAAGCCTTTCCCACACACACCACTGGATGTCTCATACTATATTCATTAAAAAAAAAACCAACCCAAACCCAAAAAAGCAGTCCTTGTGTTTGAAGGACAGATAACTGAAGTATTTTTTATATATTACAAGTACACTTAACTTTGCAAAATAAGTTTGTTTTTTTAATTCAGATTCACTTGTGCCAAAGTGCAGGTCCACCGTACGTTGAACGTACTCTTTTGAAACATACTTTTTGTCCAATGATATACTGAGACCATTTGTCTAATGTTACACACATACACCTATATCTACCTAAATCCACAGGCAGAAGCCTATCAGACACTTGTGTCAGTTTGGGACTAGCAGATGCCAGCTGATCAGTCCCAGAGAAAAATACATATATACAAACTAGTATCACATCCTCACAAGATTTTGCCACTTTGCCCTTAGAGAAAATGATTATTTACAAGGATTAGAAAATCATTACTGCCTTAATAAAGATGTCATCTAAACCTTTACTGGGCATGCAAATGGAGAAGAGAAGAGAACTGAGTGGTATCAGCTGTGATAAAAAGATTCCTACATTTGAAGCTTGAGCAGAGGCAGTCTGTGTCGACTTTAAGCAAAGGGTCTCTGGTAAACCTGGAAGTACACTGTAAGCCTAATTACATTAACTGGTCTCAGGCAATCATTTAAATTACTCTCAGGAGAAACTCCCATAATTGCAAACCTCCAGGAGTCACCTTTCGAAGTTTGAAAACTATCTTCTCAGCTGCCAAACAGGAAAAATGATTGGTTACATTTTCACAAATTTGGTCCCTCATTTTTTAAACCAAACACTGGACTTGTAGAAATGTTTGAGGTAAAGCAGTTTCATTATTTTGTTTTATTCACATTTATATATGTGATGAACATTGACTGCTTCTCTTTTTTGTAGGCCACATATGGGACAGTCTTTTCCAAATGTTTATCCTTTTCTCCAAAGCAATTCAATGCGATCTTAGAATTTCACCCTCTGCAGAACAAACACCATTCCATGATAGATGGCACGCTCTACAGGTATGTTTGTACCACCCCACAGGTATTTCATGAGTTGTATCTCCTCTCCCATTGCTAACTATGGATTAATAATGTTACTCCAGTTATCACCAGTCTAAATCCCCAAACAGCCCAGAAATTATCTGCATTTACTCTGTGATTACATTCTCAACATCTGCCCAAGTATTAAAACCACACTCATGATCATGACGTGCGGTTTTCCAACCAGCTTTTGTAGTAACACCAGCCCTTGACACGTAAGTACAAGGGCCATTTTTTGTCTCCTGTCCCAGTAATTAGCCAATGCATGAACTGCTCAGAACAATCTCTTGCACTCAGGCTCACACTGCCCACCTGTACAAAAAGTACAAGACAGTATTATTTTACTGCAAATAAGCTATAATGACCATGACAGCAAAGAATAGATTTGTTCTTCTTTCATTCTTCTCCCGTGAAGAAAAAAAAAAATCTTTGCAGCAGGATTTTGAAAATAAACACTACAGTCAGCTTTTTCCCATTTTTGACAGTTTGGGACAAAGTTAAATAGCACTAATGCATTCCATTTATTTCAGATAGATCAAAGAAAGAAAATGTATCACCCAGCAAAGTTTTCAAAGCATGTGCTCACACACGCACTCTCGCTTTTCTAGGGGGGTTTTTAAAGGAAATTACTGTCATTTAGTTCATAGATTATCTGGATTGAACAGGGGAGCAAGCATCAGCCAGTGCAGTGCAACAGGGGTCGTGCATGACCTCGGGCTTTCTGAACATGCTTAGCCCACGAACACACTTAGTTTCCAGTTCATAGCAGAAAGGTGTTGATAGCTCTAGTGAATCCAGCTGTCGTGGTTCTGGAAGAAACTGCCTCCACCAGAGCTGCCCCAAGAGAAAGGCAGAATAAAAAACATGTCCACATCCACGCTGCTTTTCACCGAGTCTGCCATCCTCACTGTTTATTATGTCAAGTGAAGGTGACTTTCAAGCAAGCAGGAGCTTTTGAGCTAAGTGGGTTAATTATCAGGCATTCACTGCAGTCCAATGACTTTACTACACAGTAACTTCTGGAGGAGGAGCCAGGTGGACAGCAGCTCCTTACACCATTGCAGCAAGCCTCATGAGAAGATACTTAGCAGCACCTAAGTCACTGCTCTGCCTTAGTCTTACACCAAGTAATAATAACTCATGAGGAATGATCAAAAGACAGCTAAGCATCTGTTTGAATGCTTCTTGAAACTCTGGTATTTACCTAGATGACGAAGCACAGCAAGATATGTTCCTACTTACCAGCCAATGTTATCACTTATTGTCATATTTAAATAGTTTTCCAGCCCTTAAAACAGCTCCTTCAGAGCAAGGATGCTGGCCTTATGCAAGCCAGTGAACATACTGAGAATAAGCTTTGGCAAACAGTTTTGACACGGATATTTTGGGCTGCACATTTTGTTGATAATGCACAGACACAATCAGTACTACATGATATTTTTATTAAAACCAATCATGCATATGTTAAAGGGATTAAAAGCTGGGTGATGGCTCTCAACATGTTGCTAATAGGAAATCAGTCAAAAAACAGCATTTCTGTGAAGATGTGCCTTACACAGTCTGTCTTGATCCACTGCTGCAGAGTGCACACATCAGTAAACCAGAAGGAAACAGAACAGGGCTATATTCAGAAATTTTCAAGAGCAGATAGGAGTCATGGGAGATCACCAGCTGTGACTAAAATTTGCACGTAATTCTTGGATGTATAAACAGAGATAGAAAGAGAGGTAAGGGGGGAGAATTAGAAATACGAGTAGCAGTGATATTTAGTCATTACCAAAATACTTTATATGGAAAATTGAGATAGTTTCTCAAAATGGTTTAAAAAAAATAGTCAAAGTTTCGAAAACTTGCTGTGTAGCAAGAGATCTAAAAAGCCCTTAATTTGAATAGATTGTCCAAAAAAATTAAGAGTTAGCCTGACCTTGATGAGGAAACACTGATATGGGAAGAAGATATCAGACTGGACCTTCAGGACATATTGAGTTGCTACCTGAATCTAAACAGAAGAGTCAGCTATGGGGTGGCAACAGAGCACCTCTCACTGTCCCCAGCACAAACAGGATGCTACAGCAGAAACTTCAAACCACTTCACAGTGTTCCACACCCCAGGTCTAGACCCTCTATGGCAAGTCAAGCCAGTGAAACTACTTTCTTACTCAGCTCTGCAGCAGCCATGCTTAGGGCTTGGCCTGTAAGTGTCTCTATATCCTAATCTAATTAAAACCGACTTCAGGCTCTGTCCTCCTCATCCCAGCCTCCTAGGCTTTCAGTTTCAGAAACCTGAGCCTGTCACGCCTGCAAGCTCCCTCCTGTATCCTGCCTTTAAGCGCTTCAGCCTGAGATTTGAGCTGGCTTGTAGCCACACCCAAGTGCATGCAATACCCAATAGATTTTTCATCTGGTGAGCAAGATGGTTTTCTGTTCCCCGAACACAGTCATGAGCCCGACAGATACATCTCATCCTACCCAATGTACGTGTCTATGGCCTTCAAATGAGAGAGCGGGAGATAGGAGCTGGGATAGGAGACAGGACAAACCTTCACGCTGAATCTTCTCCCATGGGTTTACCACCCGGGAAGCAAGTGGTAGACAAACCTGATGTTCAGATTTAGTTGCAAGCTTGACCAAATATAATAAATATGTTGGAGTATGGAGGTATGTCTGAAGGACTAATGCTGTGGATAAAATTCACTGTACTGAATTTAGCTTCCCAAATGAGTTTCTGAATAGTCATGTTTGCCCTGATGGCAGTTTCAGGGAGAGTTTTTCATCATGCCAATATATCTTTCCTTCACACAAAAGCATATATACGAACGGTTTTGTCCTGGATACTAACAATCTATATAAACTGATGTTATTACCAGAGTCACTACGTATATGTTGGCAATTACATATGTTTTTCTTCTTTCCACTATATAAATTTCCTCTCCCTAATAAAGTGTGGAAGGTTTCCCAAAGAGTTTAATAACCCAGAATCACTGAAGTGTAGCTGTTAAAACAAGCTAAACTGGTTTAACTTCTGAGCTGTCAGACTTAATTTGAAATGATGAGATCTGACCACTGTTTTCATGTGAATTGCTGAAATTAGGTCATTTCCAAAGATACGCAATAAATACAGGAAAGAATGTCAAAGTTCGGGGGGGTTTTGCTCTGAATTTGCTTTCCTAAATGAAATTAAGTGGCCAAAAACATTAATTTATTAAAATAATTTTTAAAATTCTTAGAACAGTTAAAAGTACTAATAATCCATGAAGAGTAATATTCCTGTTATTAAAAACCATCACTTTCAAAAGGTATTTAATATTAATTTTTTTTAAGATATCTAATTCAATCATTTTTTTTCTTCAGGCAGTAAAAGCAAATGCATATGGCATGAAATCTGTTAAAACATAGTACTTTACACCTCTGTTTGTACCTGCTCCAAATATATTTGTCTATAAATTAACTGCACATGGTGGTTTTCACATTGGCTTATTTTATCCATGTGTTCAAGAAATTTAATACATCATTTGTGTTCCATCAATTACAGTTCTATTCAGCGGACAAAAAGGGGAGGGATATGAACATACCACGTATTTTTGCATTTTTATGTGCAATTTACGCCCAAGGTGTCAACCAGATGTATTAACAAGGTAAAAAAGTAAAAAACCCTGAACATCTCCTGCCTCTCTGAAGAGCTGAACTCCCTTAAAATACCGATATATTAAGCATCAAAAAGTGATGTCATGGTCATGTATGATTAATCTCACTTCACAGACAGAAGAACTGAGCTATGGCTTTAGTGGTCTACAGAGTAGTCTTCTAGAAAGAGCCACACAATCTCATGGTCTTCACTTCAACACCAACCACTGTCTCTTGGCCTGTACAATAAGATTGACTTATACCTGCATTGTCTCTAGGAGCAGCTAGCGTTCGTGTCAGCAGCTAAATGCTGCCACTGGAAGTTTTTCTCAAGGAAATCCACAGATCTCAGAGCAGAGCTCAGGTATTCCAGATCAGAATATGCTCTAAGCCCACCCCAAGTCTGCCTCCTGCTCCTGCGAGCCAGGGTCCCTATTTAGGAGGCTGTATCACAGAAAGCTGCAGGTTCCCCACAAACTCCCTCAAGACACGCTTCCACCCAAAGTGGGGCAGATGTTTATTACGTGTGGGTTGGGTCACCTCACCCCTCTCAATTTTGGTGCATGTGAAATTTGCCTTACGGACCGCTCTGAAGACTGAAGTCCTTCACTTGCTTGCACTGGCAGTAGAGCGCAGTCCTTTCATAGAATCACAGAAGGCTTCAGGTTTAGGAAGACAGAAAAACGGAACCAGATCACCCAGACTTGGTCCCAGCTCCTGTGGATCACACATTCCTTTTCACAGGCTAATCAAACCGCAGCTAAAACTACCTGGCTTGAGAGTTCCTCTTCTCTCTGTTCCCACCATTGCTCCTAATATCAGGTTGCTTTATTCTCACTTTTTGAACAGTTAGAAGATTTGTTCTCACAGCTATCCTTGATTTAGCTGTGTGTTATGATAGAACTAACATTCTTGGTGTTACAGACAGAAATCCTTCTTGGTAGCTAGACTACAAGCAGACATCTCATTTCATATCACCCTTTCTGTTATATCAGCCTGCTATGCATTCAAAGTTGAGATCCTGTAGCGCTTCAGCTAATACAGTGCTAGATGGTTCACTTTAAAAGGTTACCTTTGGAAAAGGACAATGCCACAATCCAGCAAAAACTTGCCTAAATGCTTAATTTCAGGTGTATAAATAATTTCATTGAATCCAAGAGGCTTAAGTAATTTGAATTTAGCGTGCCTATGCCCACGACTAAGTTATAAGGCACAGGACTGTGGAAATAGAGATTATCCATCAGCCAGTTTGGTGGGTCCTCACATAAATCAGTTAAGCAAATCCCTTCTGCTCGTGTTTGCAGAGCGTGGAACCCTTGCAAGCTGAATGTCTTAAGAGATGAAAACGGGGAAAAGCAGCCAAACATCTCAGACACTATGGCGAATTTGTAACTGTGGCCACAGCTACTCAGTTTGGTCCGTTTTAGAGAAAAATACATGGTATAAAACAAGACTCAGCACAGCCTCTTGGTACTACTCATAGGACAAAAATCCATGTTCCAAATTTTAACTCAGTAAGCATGGCCTAGAGGGTGGAAATACTGTCTTCAGGAACTTCCTTTAATTTTCTTCCCAAATCTTCACTATATTACAGGAAATATTTGGCTGAGTTGTGGCTATTCATCATGGTATCTATAATAACAGCATGATTATAGAGGTTTCTGTCAATTTTTCATTTTAACCTGGCTTTTACTTTCATAATATAATTATAACTCCTAATTTCATTTATGTTATAAAAAGAAATTACATCTGCTAATTTTATTTTACTAAAAGAAAAGCTTTTTCTTTAAAAACCGATGTTGTAGTGGGCAACGTATTTAGAGCTTACGATCAGCAATTTCTCTAAAGAGGAAGATTTAAGGAAAAAAATGGCTCTAAAAGTAATTTCAGCAGCAAAGTAGATTAAATATCCACCATATTAGTCACAGAGTATTAGATGGAATTGGATTGACTGGGAAAAGGTCAAAGAGTTGCTGAAGGTTTTAGCCCACCAGAGGAGCAATAAAATTCAACCATACTTAAAATCATTAGCTTTAAACCCTTTGATACTAGATCCAAACCTCCAGTGCTCACAGAAGGAACCTCCAAGCACCATGACAAGCCAAAAGGAAACCCTTTAGGACATCTACATTTCAGGGAAATGTTTAAGAGAGGTAGATGAAGATAGAAAGAACGTACACACACAAGAAAGACCAGGATGCAAATAGATGAAAAAGGAAAACGCAGCCTTTAGAGAAAGCTATTTTATAAAATAGCATTACATTCACTTCAACAAGTTCTAGTGGGGCCTGCAGTTCATTTTTTAGGTAGCAAATAACCCACCCACCAATTTCTGCACATTTTCTCTAGTTTGCTTTCTTGCTCCCAGCAGCACTGGCTCATTTCTCTCCCTTTCCTCATGATGACAAGGTGCATTTCCCCTCGCAAAGGAGGGCTGAGTTTGCCGGGCAAGTATGGCACCGAGACAAGACAACCGAACAGCAATCCAAATTATATGAGATGATAAAGGAAAGACACTAAGTGCTGACAGCAAGGCAAGGAGGAAATCTAAAAACTCGGAAGTCATCTAGCACAGAGACAATCCAAAAGAAAGGGAAAAAGGCAGAGGAGTAATTAAAAACCTTGAAGACAGTGATGGGTCTCAAGTTTTTGAACTAGTTTCCTTTTTAATAGAAAGGATGGTTTCCACCCGAGAGAAGAGAGATAAAAGAGAGACTTTGCTGTAACTAATAACCAACTGACATATTTCTGTTGGTTTTGTACGGTTTTTCCACTCATTTTGAAATGACAAGTATAATTAAAGTTGTTAAATACATCGAGAGACTTGTCAGTCAACTAAAATATCAACTCTTATAAATTCTCCACAATAAGTACTGCACACAGCACAATGCAGAAGAAATTAATCTCTCACTAGAAAGATTTAGTCATTTGATGTTCCTATAAAAATAAATCCTAGATTTTCTATTTCCTGGGGCAAGATGAACTTTTCTTTATGTGTTTATGAATATAAAATGTATGTATTCAATTTAACTTCTGTAGTATAGCAAAATGAAAAATCTCAAGAGGAATTTTGGTGTATCTTCTGAAATATTTAGGAGTTTAATTTTAATCTATATCCTTCACAGGAGCGCATTGGTATTTTTGCAAAGGTGTTACTTTTGTTTTATCCTTCATGAAAAGTAAAGAGGATGCTCTAGAAAGATACCTTTTAATGACAAGTTCCAGTGGACAAAATTTGGCTATGTCTTGCCATTAAGCTCAAACTAAAATAAACAGGACCTAAGTGATACTTAAGCTTTGTGTTAGCCACGTATGCAGGATAATTTTTACCCCAACATATAAAAGCCTCTTAGTTGTGTTGAACTATAGCCTTTCAAGCCATTCAAAAAAAAAAAGCCAGGCCCTCAAAATGTGATTTTAGCACTCAGCTAATCCATGGGTTGTAACAGGTATAATAAGATCCAAAAGGCAAAAAAACTGTCAGTGGAAAAGAGCCCAGGCAAATACTTGAAATGCTTCAGAAACTGCGCTGTAGGAAATAACCTATCCTTGAAAATACGCTTTTTTAGTGTTTCTTATGAAATAGGGTCTCAAGGAAGAGCCATCATCCCTCTCCATCACCAAAGCACACATTTCTGATAGAACAGTGGATTAAGTTCATGTCAGTTATTGAGCAACTTGTGCATCTGCTGACATGCTCTGCTTCAGCCTCCTACCTACGCAGAACACGGACCTCTGCAGAGTTTATAGACTCTGCTCATCACCTCTGTAGGAAACTTCTACTGCTCTGCTTTTGAGACCCCTGAGGGAAACGAGAGCTGGGAGCACTTAGCTCTAGGTGGCAGTGCAAGGCCACGAGGGGCAGCAGGTCTTTCCCCTTTCCTCCTGAATGCCCTACACTGACAACAAATCCTGAAAGAGACGGGGAAAAGACGGTTCCTGAAACATGCTAAAATTTTTCAGGGAAGCAAAACTCACAGGAAAATTTAGCTTATTTCCTACAATTCATGACAAAGTGTTCAGACCCCATTTAGGCATAGCACAATCACAGCCGTGGTTATAAATGTGCAAATGCGTCAGAGGGGAGCAGAAACCATATGAAGCTTTGGCTCAGCCACTAACACACGTGTTCAAAAGTAAAGTCAGCGTGAAGGGAGAATACAGCTTGCCAGAGTCTTGAGTAAGCGATTCCCTTCCAGGCTGAATTCCTTCTGGGACAATAACTATGAGGTTATTCAGGAGGTTAAAATCAACACTACTGGTGCTACGGGATGTCCGTTGGGTTCTCATAGTAAAAATTAAGGAGCCCTGATGGTAAAAGGAGTTTTAATTCTTCTCTGGAATTTAAAATCTGGGGGGGGTTAAAGGCTGATTTACACTCTGACATTTTAGCATTCCCAATGTTTTAGCAGAATTTTTATTGTTACGTTCCATAGATGATCAGATGGGAACCAGACTAGCTTCTTCCCTCCTGCTAGTGGAAGGTCAATCCTCAAAGCAGCTCAGTCTTTCTTGTTGTTTCAACCCTGACAACACTGCTGAGATTGTCAGAAATAAGTGAAGGTTTAGATACAGAGAATACCTGACCACTTGGAGCTGGACTGGGATCTCCTGTACAAGAGAGATTATGGATGAAGCTTCCAAATGCTCTTCATAAAACAAGACAGTTTCTTTTGCACTTGATAAAAGTGAACTTAGAGACCTTATAAAATTTATTTTCCCTGATGGAACTTACTGCTTTAAGCTCTTTTGATGAGTAGATAGGTAGTAGAATAAAATATGCACCATAAATACTAGTATCTGAGGACAGTCTTAAAAGAATATCTCCAAGGAAGCTGTTATACACAAGGTAGAATACTCTGTTGTATTAAAGCAATTCCTGTGTTTCATAATCTCAATCAGAACTAGAATAATGAGGCTGGAGTGATCAATTTCTTTTCAGGGATAGTGACTGAAAAAATAGTTGATATTTCATAGGCTTTTTTTAGTCCCTAAAATAGTCTGTTTTCAATCTCTGAAGGCTTATTTTTCTTTCTAAAGATGGCGTGGGGCCTGGGGGACCCACTTAAAGTTTCTTGCCATACTTGGCCAAGAAACACAAAGTGTTGGTGAAGTATAAACACAGAGCCCTTTTTCTTTGACCCATTCTGCAGCGTGATGGGATAGTGTTGTTAGTTTATGTGAGAGAAAATAGCATAGGCTTTCTGAAAAAAAAAAAGTGGAATTGGATTAAGGCCTTTGTGCAAGCCTCAATGCTGAGGGGAATTAGCAATAGTTGTAGGCACTTAAAGGAGCTCTCATGCTGAAGCTTATCCCAGATTTTACACAATAAACATTTGAATATCAACAGTGTTTTGCAACTTGCAGCACTAATGTATAAACTTCTTCCTTTTGAAACTCCCAAATCCCTCCAAACGTTCGCAATACCCTCTACATAAACATGTAGGGCCTATAGTGGAAAACACCCAGTCAGGGATGTAAGTCTGATTTTTTTTTTTATTTCTTTCTATTTCATCCCCAGAATCTAAAATGATCAAGTACCATTAGCTGGTTTAAGCACTTCAGAAGTTCTGCATTTTAACCAACTTTTTCCCCTCCAGCCTTACTTTCCATTTGAAAGACAAGTACATCGATGAGACATGAGCTTGACTTGAGTATCCTAATATTACATATTTCATGCTACAGTAAAAGGGCCCTACAAAATCTTTGAAGTGATTCATTAAAATACTGATCTATCCCTCTTGTTAGTATGTTCATCACATTTTTCTGGGGCTCAGCTAGCAAGGTTAAACCACATTACATCATGAACACGAGGGACCAGCACTCAGTTCCCTCTCCTCAAACTCACCTGCAGGTGAGCAGGACTCCAAATAGACCAACTAGGGAAAGCTGGACTCCTTGCTGCTAGAGCTGTGCTAACATCCATGGAATCGGTGTCATTAGCCTTAAGTCAAGCCTGGCAGTTAATGACAGATTGAGAGTTTTGTAACACAAGGTGTATCAAATTCACACTGACATAGTTGGGGAAAAGATCTGTCTTTCCAGAGAGTGATCGCCAGATTTAGCAGTTGACATGACAATTTTTCTAGCTTTTGTAGATGTGACTTTATTTTGGTATCCTGTTCAAAGGATGGTAGCCAATTCAGGAACAAATTACTTCCACGCTCTTAGTATGAGGCCAAAGTAAATCTTCTCAATACAGTATGTAATTACAAAACATCCTCCACAATTTTCTTTTTGACTCGTGTTAGGTAGGGATGTACATAATCAATTTTACAGCTTTGTGCCTGTAGCTGTCCTCTAAAAGATCAAACAAAGAAATAAGGCCATGGTGAGAAAAACTTGGAGATCATTTTTTGTTAGCATTTGTTTTGTGCTTGAAAGGACTGTGATAAGAAACTCATTGCATTAAGAAAAAATGAAGACATTACTGCCCTGTCCAGTTCTGAAGCTTGTTGCAGCAGTTTGCCTATTGAATCTGATACAATGATGTATAGATGAATAAAGTTATCTCTAGTATTGAATGGGACGGTGTCAGTGGGAGGGTAAAAAGGGAGGAACTTGGAATCTGAAAAGAATACTTCCCCCCCACCCCCCCTTCTTTTTAAGAACTTGAAGGTCAGGGTCCAGCTGCCGTAAAAGGCTAGAGGACAAACAAAATGCTGCACAGGCCCAAATAAAGACAACTATAGACACATTGCAGAGGTTTCCTGCTTGAAGTAGCTATTATATTAACCTACACTTTAGGCAAAGAGCATTTTAGGTTTCACACTGATGAAAACATAGGATGAGCAGAAGCATCAGTAAATGTTGCATCTTTAATGAAACAGATGAAACAGGCCAGCAAAGGTAGGAAACGATTTTTTAAAAACAGGAAACTATATTGATTTAGCTTTATTGAAAGTGTAATTATTTGGGTTGAGATACGCCAGCAACCTTGCTTTTCTCTTCTTTACAACCAGCTGGTAGCTGCGCTAACAGATCTGTTGCCTAGCTCCTTGCAAGGCCTGTATCGTATACTGCAAGAAATACACAGTCTTTAAATTGGACTTAGTACATCAAAAATACGTATTTATGGTTCACTCATCCATGTTTACAAACTTAATATTCTGATAATCTGTCATTCACAGGGAAAATAAGGAAGGGAAATAAGGGGAAGACTCTTCAGTGAAGTAGTCGGAAGGGTTAATATCACTGATGAGAGGGGGAAACCGCATTAAAACATCAAGTCGAGCTGTATTTTGTCATTTGTGCTCAGTGCTGCTTATTGTTGTCTTGTAATTGTTCTAAATTTAAATGTCTCCCCATAAGATGAACAAATGGCTAGTATCTTTTTTTAAAAAAAAAGACTAAAATCTACTATCCCATCCTGTTCAGCAGCGGGGAGGAGGGGACTGGATAGCTTTGAGTTTGCTTGGGTTTTTTTTTAAATAAAAAGAAACCGTAGAGTTAGACTAGTCTCATGATCTCGAATTTTTAATTTAAGAATAAATTTAATATCTTCAGGTGATTGCTCTAAAGCCCAACCCAATTCACTGTATTATTGGTTTTTCCAGAGGTTTTTTTAATAACTTATTTTTTATCAGTAGCATAAAATTCTAAAAAGTTATTCAAAGGAATTTAACTCCTTGATTTAGCATACAGATTTTGCAATAAAGAGATCTTATATTAAATAAATCTAGTTTCTACTGGTGCCACAGTCAATCATGGTCTTTACAAGTTAACTTTCAGACTGAAGTAGATATTTAATCCTATAGATTGGAAGAACGGGAAAGGCAGAAACTAGAACATTGTGTTAAAAAATAATATTGTCACCTTCTGATAAAAATGTTTTAACAAACAAAAGCTGGAAATAAAGGTCACTGTAGAGCGTGAAAAGAAAAAAGATGCAACAGTTCAGTTTTTAAAACACTGTTTCCACTCGCTAGTGCGAGTTGCAGATCATTAACTGAATGCATTGTCTGATGGGCATAAATGATAGACTCCGTTTTGAAGTTTTGTCTGCAGCCAAACTTTGAGTTTGATCCAATCTATATAGATAAATCTAGAGATTAATCTGGAGGTTTAAATGGTTTAGCCAAAGGTTGGTCCAGATTTGTAATAATGACAGCTGATCTGTGGTACTTGCCACTGAGATTTCTTTTTTGGATGACCCCCCTACATATTGCATCTTGCAATTAGACTATTGACAACTCTATTATGCTGGCAGCGGAGGTAGAGCTACACAGGGAGTTACACAGCGTGTTCTGCTGTAAATGTTACTCACAGATGTCTTAAGAGGCAGTAGTTTGTCCCATGTGTTCATATCTATGCTGCAGCACATCGCGAGTTGCAGTTGTTCGAGCCAGAATTGGTGACATGCTGAGTCTAATGCAACTCTTACCAGCAACTTTCCGAGATTAGGAGCCTGTCAGGATGATGTCAAAGGAGATTTAAGAAGCTCTTTCTGAAGTTGTTCTGAGTTAATCATTAATGGGTATCTCCCTTTGATAGTTCTTTTATATGTGGAGGCAGCTGGCTGGAAATAACCACAAAGGGAACCTGATTTTATTTGTCATTAATTTTGACTTTACTTAGCAGATGATCATGTGTCCCACCATCACAGCTTCACTAATCTGGCTGTACTATAATGTGAAGATGAAATCTTTGATTAACAAAACAGATTAATCAGTTTCTAGGGTGTTCTGGTGTAAGATGCATGTACACGCATCTCCTCCCAAGTAGTTTTCCAGTATATGCTTAGAGATGTGTTAAGTGTTAAAAGCTGTCGAGTAATCAGAATGAGGTGTTTGATGTAGGCTGAAGCTTCATCTTGTATAAATGAATGTTTTGCCAACTAAACCAGAAGCATTTTGTCTGCACGAGGTGAAGATTTGGCACAGCATACTGGAAAACACAGGGTTAGGGCTCGAACCTGTATTTTATAATCAGAAGTCAGATTTACAGTGAAATTAATCTGAGTTAATTTCTAATACTATTATTTTGCTATGATAATACCCACAGATGCTAAATGCTGCCTAGATATATGCGAAGACTATGTCCTACCTGAAGTAATTGCTATTCTATATTGATTTATTTTCTAGTTGCTGAAATATGTGCATACATATAGTACTTATGCATCCCAGCTCAGGCACGACAGTAAATTCACACATATATGACCTTAATTTCTTTACAAGAAAAAATGTTTGAAGATTCAGCCCTTTATGAGATCTCCATGTAAATGTACTTAAATTACTCTGTAAAATATTTTTATCAGACCGACCTAATCTATTAGAATTATTTCATAAAAGAAATAAGGGAAACTGAATCAGAAGACTTGAAAGAGGACAGAAAAACTCAGTATTCTGGATATTCAGAGATTTTTGTCACTGTTTGACTGTGCACCTACAAATACTAAGTAATAGATTGATCTGTATTACCTCAAAATATCTTTAAATTAAAAAGAAATCTTTACAGTTCAGGCAACAGGGGGGAAAAGCTCTGTGCTAGAGACATTCAAATGCATTTGAGCTATTTCCATATGAGAAAACAAATACTTAAGGTTATTTTATTATAACCCACAAATTAAGAATCCAAGCAAAATCTGATAGTTAAATAACCGATCCCTTCTCTCCTGGGTGATCCGCCCAGTGCAGATAAAATCCTATTGAGACAAAACACTCTATTAGCCAGAGAATGAACAAGGAGCAGGTTTATTGTATTGGTTTTGAGAGAGCACATATTTCTAAGTGGCATGAATTCACCACAGAGCCAATTTTCTAGTTAAACAGTATTTTCTATCCTGTGAATCCAGTTTCAAGTTCATAACAAGTGCAGACTACAAACTTCTCCAGTACGACCAGGAAATAAAATTAGAAAGCACTGTTGTCTCTATAGACCCTGCAGCATGTTCCTGAAGATGCAATAAACACACGTTCTGCTCCCAATTTTTTGATGTGGTGTATGGGTTCAGTTACAGCAGTAGGTATCACCTGCCAGCAACCCTGGAAAACTTCAGGGCGAACAGGGATGTGACTCCCCTCCACCAGTGCGCATCTCAAATACATCTGAGTGTTTGAACACATTTGTGAACCCTGAAGGACAACCTTAAGAGCTAAGAGAAGCTTGACCACCATGCCACAGCTCTCACTGATCATCCATAATTGACAACAGCTTCTCTTACACTCCCTCCTACTACCCAAACCCAGCTTAAAAAATTGTTTTAAGTTGACAGGTGTCAGCAGGGGAGCAGAAGGTGCAGTGAGATCTTCAGATGTTTTTTCCCCCCTACATCCTTACCTGTTTAGACAGATTAAGTCAGGAAAAGATGTTGCTTCAGCCATGCTGAACATCTGATTACTGTCTGAGCTGGATTTTATATTTGTCAGTAATGTGCAAGTAGGACAAACTTGCTGCATCTTGGCAAGAAAACTCTATAAGTTTTTGTTTGGCACAATAAACCCACACATACCTCTGCGTGTGATTGTAGATGTAGATGTGTGTGTTTATCAGTGAACCACACAACATACATGGAAATGCATCCAGGCATAAGTCATTACCCTCTGCATTTTCTCCCCTATCTAAAAAAGGACAAAGATAACAAGGAATTGTAAGGATTTTTTGTGAAAGTCTACTCTATAAAATTTTCTGATTGAAATAGAATATACTCCCAAGAAACTAAATCTAGAAAGCTCTCAGATTTTAAGGTAACTACTAATAACAGGTTTTGAAAGGCAGCATTATGAATTTGAAGCCTATAAAATATTCCGTGCCCATCACTGGGCTGCACAGCAGTAATTTGTCCATGACTTGTTACTACCTCAGTTATATTTTAAAGTTCATTATTAAGAGAACGCTCCCATGTTTAGCGTATAATGTTCAATTTTAGCTCAGTGTTACACTCCTAAATGCAGGTAAAAATTACTGAGGAAATATTTCTGAAAAAATACATCTATGCGTTCCAAACACTTGCAAAAAAACCCCACATATTAACAGTGTATGCATCTTCACGCATCTTCACTTCATACTTAACTGATCTAAATAACTAATATTTTGTGCAAATTTTACCAAAAAATTGGTTTTTAAACAGATGCAAATAAACATTGCAGAAAACGCACAGCTCATAAGACACAGAACTGAATATAGGACTTTTCTAGCATTTCTCTTAAAAAATGAAATATCCTCATCAGCAAAATAGTTTAAATTATTTATGTAACCATTTAAGAACAAATAGTTATGTCCTAGCCATAAAATTCTGACCTTCAGTTCTAGATGGAAAATATTTGGTTTCTAATAGGAGCAAATAATTTGACAATTGATTTTATATTTACAAAAAAGACACAGCAATATTTCCTGCTGTGTTAGCTCCGTTTCGCTGATGTAGTTAAATAGATCTTTAACATTCACCACTTCTTAAAGGTACATATAACCAGGGCGATGACAAGATATCTGTGTCATGCTAAATTGAGAAATAATTATTCTATTCTTTGATTTATTACATCAGCTGTTAAGCACCTAACTAGAACCGGCTATTGCAACCTATGCATATGTGAATACCTTCCCTCCTGTTATTTGCCTCGTAATCTATTCAAATAGGTTAATTACTCATGGGTGTAAAGACGAACAAAATTTGGACCTTAACTCTCCACTTTACCCTTAAATCTTTATTAGCCTCTGTCTACAAGTCTGTACCTGTGTAGTGAAGAAAGGAGTAAATTACACAGTTGCTCCAGTCTAATTGTTTTAGATGTTTTGAGCTCGAAATAAAAGCTATGTTAATAAGTGCACAGTTGAAAGCTTTGCTTTCTATAGCCTTAAGACGCTTGTTTGCATTTGATGAAAATTATTAATACTAACACAAAAATTGTTTTGAAACCATTTACGTGGAATACATACCTACCTCTTTGGTTAAAATCAGTGATCCATTAAGGCTTTTCTTGCTTTTTTCCAAGCTGTGAGCACACTGCGTATTTAAGTGTGTGTAAGAGCGAAGGTGGGGGGTAGGTTTAGCTGAATAAAAGATTGCTTGATATCTTGAAGCCCTTTGAAGAGTTTTATAAGCTTATAAAGCCCAGTGTGAATGAATGACATTTTTCCCCCTTTACTTTTACGTATGGAAGTTTGTTAACCTGAGTTTCAATTAGTGAATAATTATTAATTATACTAATTACAGGTTTAATGGAAACCACATACTTTGCAAAAAAGTTAAGCTTACGGCTGAAATTGTAGCTGCAGATGGTGAGGCTGCAATAAAGGCTGAAGCAACGCTTTTGCTTGGGGGTTTCACATACATTTATAAATTTCTTGAAGAAAACAATAAAGAGCTAGAGCAACTTTTTCAGGAAAAATCCGCAGAGAACATTTATCCAATAAATTCTTTCAGCCAAACCTGATTTTTTTAACCAAAAGTAGTAACTGTTTACTTTAAAACTAGAGCCCCACTGGATTCATTAGGATCCTTACACAGCACACAAAGACGGCTTCATTTTCTTAGTTAACTATCGGCACAAAAGGAACAAGAACAAATTGTAAGTTACAAACTGCTAGAAAATACATTTTACTCTGACGAGAGAGCATTGCCTACAATATTTTAAGCTAGAAATCCTGCAGTGACACAAAAACAAAAGGAGTCAGGAAACTTAGATCTAAGGCTGTCGTTCTGTCCCGAGCCATCCCTACCATCGCATTTCTCCTCAGAATCTTTAAATTCCAAATGCAAAGGAAACCTTAATTTGAAGCCTCTCCATTTCTGAACGCTTATTTTTGAGTATGCTCTGGTAATTATACTTTCAAATAAACTTTTCAGAATCCTCTAACACTGTGTGTTCCTGCTCCCTGGAAGGCAGCACTCTCGGAATGTTTTAACAAATGCATGTGAACTCGAAGCTGCTTATTTACAACTTCCACATCAATGCAAAGACTAACAAAATGTGTTTGTTTGCTAGAAATCTATTACATTTTAATCTAGTGCCTCTTTTAACTAAGGATAGAAAGTAAGAGGACTAAAGATCATTATTTTAAAAACTTAAAGCATCCATAAAGCTGCTCATTTATTGTTTCATATGGTTTGAAATCACCTGAACTTTCATTATTAATTGTTACGGCTATAAAGCTACTGCTGCTTTCTCAAAAAGCTTTGCCAGTTGTTTTGGTTTTTTTCTGGTTTTCACACCAGTTTTCCGTTGTCCCCTGGATTTAGTTAAGCATTTGTTTTAAACCGAAATATATTTCCATCGTGTTATTATTACAAAGCAATTGAGACATTTGCATAATGAAAAATAATTACATAGATAATATCAATAAGTATGATTAAAACCATATATTTGGGGGGTGAAATTGGGAAGATGTAACTAATATTTACAAATTACCCTTGTAAAATTAATAATGTTAAACTTTTTTAAATAGCATGCAAAGCAGCCAGCAATTGTTTTATTTTCAACCTCTTTTTATAATATTGTTGTTGCATTTTCCACAATTAACTGGAAACTTAATCCATCAAAAGTACATACAATTAAATCAGCTATAAGGAGATGAAATTACTTTTCATATTTCTCTTCCCATGCAGAGAGAGAATTCCAAAATTAAAGTAAATTAACTAGGTTATTGAAATCCACTTGTGATCTTGATTTTAGACTTAAACAATATTTTAGCAAATACTTAAACAGGCAATTACTGTTTGTATAGTAAACAGAAAAATGCCTGCAGTTTTAGACGAACTAGATTCATGAATATTGACAAGTAAATAACTGTTTGGAGCTGGAATCATACTTAATTACTATCGTCGACAACATTCATTATTGACCGCAGCATGCAGCTTGTATTAAAGTATAACATTATATATTTACTATTTGTGATCTGCCCATTTTTCCTAATAAGATAAATTAGAAAAATGAAAAATGTATAGGACATTTCATGTGCTGGCATGAAATTGCAGGTATTAATCACTTCAGCAAACTTTAAGACTCAAACCCAAATTTTTTTAAAACAAAATATGAATTAGGCCCAAATCTGATCAAAATCTTTGTAACAATCTCCCTGAATTCAGTAGGGCTCAGACCAGGACCCTTAACAGGCTCACCAAATTTCTTTCCTCTTGATTTGAGCTATTATCACATTAAAGAACTACTGCAGCTTCACTTTCTACCAATTGTATGTGAATTTTCAGAGAACAGCTTTCTTCTTTTAAACCTATTTTTGAATTAATAACAAAGTTAACTCTTGCAAGCATTGCCTGAACTTCACCAAAATTAAACAGCGTGAGAAGATGTGTCTGTTCATAGGGTTAGAGCATCGCTTTTCATTGTATATTAAGACTCTGTGGGAAGAAATCACTGGGCTGCTGCCCTTATAGAAACACCCTTTAGAGTGGTTTTGGGCACACCAAGGCTTCTTTCTTTCCTGTCCCTTTGCAGAAAAATTGATGCCTACTTAGGCCAGGGAGTTTTCCCAAGATGCACAATAAGGGCAGAGATCTCTCCTCTGGCTTTGGCCCTCAGTGAAACTCCCACCGACTCAACAGCAGCCCAGAAATAGGTCCAGCCTGAAAGATAAAGTAGGATCCCTCTGGACAAGCAGCTGCTGCACACATCACATCGAAGCCGTGGCATGTAATAGCTCACAGGTCAGCAAGAAAGACTACAATAAAAGCAGACAGCTGAAAAACAGCCGGTAGCAACTTCTGGCATAGACCTGTCAAAGATGCGCTGTCTGAGGCTCTTTGGTAGGTCCCAACAAACATTGTGGCTTCTGTATCGGGGTCTACAAAACCTCATGTAAACATTAGGTAGTGCAAAGGACCTTTAGCAAGCTCTCCAACAGATGATGGAACAAAGCAAAATGTAAGTTTACACACAAGACAGAAGAAGAAATAGCCCAACCTGCAGGGAACGCTGCCCATCTCCAATTTCCACTTGAAACCCTTTAACAACTTGCAAATCCTTTGCATTCAACTCTAGTTTTGTAGCCATTCCCAGAAAATTCAGGCTTCATCTCTAACGTGTAAACCACTACATGTTTCCCACGGCAGATCCTGGCCAAAAGGGCTTGAAGAGCCCCGAATTCTACCTGCTGAAGAAAGGGCCTCCTTTCCACCTTTGCAAAGAGCGCTGTGGAGGGAAGCAACGTTATGGAGGCACTGCTCAGAGAACACTGAAAGCAAACCAGCTGTGGCTCCACAGCCTGCTATAAGGTTTGGGAGGTGGATTTTTCCTTTCCAATTAGTCTTATATGGATAACATGGATTTTACTGTACAGGAGGAACTGACAGTTGTAAAATGGCTTTAGTAATCAATATAGCCAAGTTTTTATATTAGTAACACAAAAGTTGACAACCGCTGTGAGCTAGAGAGGAAACACACCAGCATTTGGTCACACCAAGGCTTACTCAAGCCTTACTCTTCACTGAATTCAGGCATAACTCCTGCAAAACCAATGAGAAATTGCTTGAGTAAGGAGTAGGGTCTGCTCAATGATAACCCTGAAGTTACAACATCTATTGCTTCACTATAGACCATTGCAAGGACCAGCTCTGGTTGTTCTTCCCCAGCAATGGAGAAAGCTACGCTGTCACATTTCAAGATGAGGGGTGGGCTGATAGGGCTGCCAAGTCTCCTCCAGCATCATGACACACTGAAAAATGGCAGCTCATTGTTAATGCTCTTCAGAGGCCCCTTATTTCCATTTCCACAAGTTCATTAGGATTACACAGGTGACTGGTGTTGTATGCTAAGTGTCTCCATGATTGCACAAAGTGCCATATTAACAAAAATCAAAATAAAAAAGGTTTGTCAAACACCACACAAAATGCTGCTTCATGGGCAACTGTTTTAGCCTCCATATGCCCACACACTATGTGTCAATCTTTAATTACCTGATCATTCACAAAACTTCAGTCTTAGTGGCAGGAGCTCTACAACACCACAAGCAAAAAAACCCAAGAGAAGAGGCACATCAGGCTGCTGTAAAACATCCCACTGCCTTCGACACTAACACTGCACCAAAACAAGCCTGATTTCTTGTTATTCTCGAGTTTCCAGGGGAAGAGAGGCATTCGTTTCAAGACTTAGAAATGCAAAAGCAGCCTGCAAACACAGGTGTCTTTACATCACCAAAGCCCAGCTACCTCTGAATTTTGAATCAGGCCCACCCCAAACATTTTCTGGTAGGATTATTGCTGTCATCCTTTCCCCTTTTCTCCCTTCCCCAGGAGGAACATGAAGGCTGACTCTATAAACAATGTCCGCTTACAATTTCTGCTGCAAACACCACGAATTCCTAAAAGCCAGAGGCAAAACACTCAAGGGATTCTGCTAGAAATATAAAATAAGAGCAGATAAAAAAAGAAGGGGGGGTGAGTCATGTGTGTAAGGGTTGTTTTTCTTTCTCTCCCCTCCTGCATTTCACAGCCTTGACAAGCAGCATGTGCCGAGCCAGAGGCAGCGGCTGAT
>NW_010390238.1:11453-37636 GCF_000710305.1 Buceros rhinoceros silvestris | reverse complement strand
CCGGCCACAGCCCCCGGCCTTGTGCCTGCTCCCAGGATGCTTGGCGGAGCAGCAGCCGCTCCTCCCTCCTCCTCTGCCCTTGGTGCCTGTGACTGCAACTCCTCCAAAAGATTCATGCGGAGGCCAAGAGCCTTTCCTCACCCTCCAACTTCTCTTCGTGGGCTTAAGTTTGCTGCCCAAAGGTGATGAAGATGAAGGTAATGCCCAAAGTTATCTGGGTAGTTCCTGTCACCAGGAAAACACGCTGGAGAAGTTAAAGCTCTCTATACACTGAACTCCCTACACCTCGTTTCTGCTGAATGTACACGGAGCCAGGCAAAATACATCTGACTGATTCATCCCTGATCCTAACACATAAGCCTGTATGCAACTTTACTCCTAGGAGTAATCCCAGCTACTTAAACAGGACTTTGCTGTGAGAGGAGTGGAAACAGCAGTCGGATAAATTTGCCCATGTTAATCTTTAAAACTGTGCCATTTCTTCCTCTACATAATTTGCTGATCGATTCCCGATTTGGATCTTGATGAGAATTTTGCCGCAGCTAGGCACTGCTGCGGCAGGCAAAGTGACAGTGAGTCTCGGGTGGATTTCTGGACAACAGAATAATATTATATCATGATGTCTGCTCAGTGCCCTCTCCATGCACAATAGCTCGAGTGGCAGGGCACGGTAAGCGGATGAAGCAGTAAGAAGTATATGATCTGATGAGCTTGGCTAAGCTGGGGGCGTCTCCTCTACTCGGCTAAATTAAAAACCTCCCTGCAATTTCAGTCCTAATCACCCCCTCTGATGCTGTAATTGATGATGGTCACTTAACTCCTTCACTCCCAAGGCCATTTATCATAACCTAGAGAACTGTGCATTAGCCAGCTCTCCATGACTTAAATTGGTTGTATTTAATGGGAGGGGGTATTGACATTTTAGAAATTTAAGTGATATGAAGTATACAGAGAATCACAGCATAAATACATCATGGCAGGTCTTTGGTTACTTTGGATCCACGATGCCCCACTCCCAAGTGATACAAGCTGTCTTTAAGCCTGGTTTGTAGAAAAACCTCTCCTCTTCAGTGGCATCGAGACATACATTGGCTTCTCTGCCACTCTCCTCCCCGTGGCTGGCACAGGCAAGCAGCCAGCAGCATTATTACACCCTTGCACCTCCCAGCTGGCAAAATGGCCCTTTGCAGCCTTTACCAGTTGGTGCAAGCTGCTCTAACTTGTGTTGAGAAACCAAACCAGGAAAGAAAGTCCTGTTTGCATTTTCAGCCGGATTCCAGATCCAGTCCCTGTATGCTCCACATACAGTCATACTGTTGGCTCTTACATAGCATGCTCTAAACTTAATAACAAAGGTGTGACTAGAGCTGTTAAAATGATCCTGGTGCTAAATAATCTTTCCATTCTACCTCCTATTTATGAAGGTTTTTAGGGAATTGTCTGGGCAGTGCATTGTTCTTCTCTTGCAGAATTCTTTAAGTCTGACTCATACTAAAAAGGGGAAAAAAATCTATAAGATGTGATGTATGTTTATACACTGCTGAATAAGAGGCTTTTCAGCATTGGGAAATCTATAGCATGAATTATTCTAACTGATTTATAATAGACAGCAATGCCTTAAGGACTCTATTCTGACTATTCGTGCTTTCATGACAGGGTCGATGTACTGGCTGCATCGTATTCAGTAACAAGAGCACCCAAAGCATACATCCATATACTTGTTTTAGAATTACAGCCTATCGCAGCACTTTAGAAAAGGGCAAGAGACTTGCCCTTTGTTTTCATTTTTAAGGTTGTAACTCTTAAGGTTGTGTCTTGAAAGACTTGGTTCTCAATACAACTTATATTTATTATAGTTCTGGTATCAGTATCCAGTCATTGACCCTAGATTTTTAAATCTCCCCATGAAGTATTAGAACTCCAGCAACTGCTGAAGTCTATTCTTGTTTTTATTTCTGTTGTGTTGCTTTTGCTTTCTTTCCTGCATGGGGAATAGGCTGCAAAGTTTTGATAACGTGAACCTACTTCATTTACAAATCCCAGCACTTGCTACTCTGTAAATAGGAAACCAACTGACTCAGGAGACTTCTGGATATTGAGAGATGAGCCAGCTCAGAGGAGGTCAAAGCAGAGACCTCTCTTTGCAGCCTGAGTAGCAGGGTTTCAAAGCTGCCCCCTAAAATGCTTCAAGGCTACTTTACCTAGTGGGTAGCACCTGGCTGATGGGCAAGAAAAGGGGCTGAGCTCATAGACCTTTCCACCCAAGGCACCATTCCTTGTTAGCTGCCTGCAGAGGAGGGCAGCAATTTTTCTAGATGGTTTGACAGTTGAAAGCATTGATTCTAGACGGCCATTGCTACCCAGATCACCAATTCATCTTGTAAAGAGTGCACTATTCTCATAACACTACATCACTGTCCAATATTAAAAAGGAAAAAACATTACTTTTCACTTTTCTGGTTGCATGAGACTGAGTCCTGGCTCGTTCCCGGCAGCCTTTGATCAAGTCCCACTCCAAGGTAACTGACTGAAGACACAGTAAAAGGCAAGGAAATAATTTTATTAGAGTCCACCTCCCTTGCTGCTGTTACTTTTGAAAGCGATAATTTCCCAGACCCCTCAAGTAACCACACCACCCCCCTCCTGATACTGCTTGAAGTCTGACTAATGCAGCACAAAGTTCATATTAAATGAGGATGCAACAATTCAGTCTCTAACACACAACAAAACAACTGGCCCTGAAGTTGTCCCAGCACAACCAGGATCCACATGGCACTGAAAGGTGGCGTGTCTGCCAGGCGGTAAATGAATTTAATTAAGCAGTGGAGTGGCTGGTCTCATATGGCTGGAACCGTAGAGTGTAGGTGTGTGTGCACGTGTGCTCCCGACACATTAGCAGAACAAAGCCAAACTGCAAAAGAATCCATACTTTTCTCTTGCAGCAATTAAGCTAAACAGACCCTGGCTCTTGACCATGCCAGCAGGATATCTACTGACCTTGACTTTTCAGAAAATTGCTATAAGTTTGGAAGGAGACACATGGAAAGACTCATCTGCATACAGGTATCAGAGTTTTGAAGTCTATGGGACTTGTTCTGTACTTCAGTGTTTTACACCAGTTAGAAGCCATCAAGGCAGGAGAGAATTAAGCCTGGTAAGGAAAAAATAACCTAAGTAGCACCTAGGAAAAATACCTGAGGGTTAGGCTGTCCCCTTTACAGATCAAATTTGATAGATTTGCTCAGAGAAAAAGCATTGCCTACCATTACTAAAGGAAATGTTCCCAAGTCATTGAGGAAGCTATTCCATTTACTGGGTCAGATACCTCCATGCAGCTATGCTTTCCCATCCAGATGACATGCAAACTACTAGGATCCAATGAACTGTGAAAGATACTTGATTCACTTTTCAAGTACATGCTTTTATGTATATTACTGATGAGCTCTCCACACCCCTTTAGGCACTAATACCTATACACCCCACACCAGGAATATCTCTTTCCTTTTGCAGCCCCTTTAGGGCAAAGAAAGGCAAGAGCCACAACCCAGTATAATTGGCCAGTGAGGATTTCCTTTAGAGGAGGAAGCACTCTTCGGGTACATAGGGCTGACATCTTATCCCATTCCCCTTTTGTAGGCTGTGACAGGAGCAAATCTATGGGCGACAGGCAGGACATACTAGCCATACGGCTACAACACTATGTGTTACAGCTATTGAGGGACAACAGTTCTCCTAACAGGACAAAGTCACAATAAGCTGGTGAAGCCCATCATACACTTGAGGCTTTCCCTGAAGAGTTCTAGAAGATGGCAAGACAGCTCCATGCTATCTTTGATTTAACCTTATTCCCAGGCAGCGCTTGCAGAGAGCACCAAATAAGGGACTCCATCTAGTCTGTTGGCCTTTGCTGGCCTTCTATTCCCACTTTCTTATTTTTCACAGTTCTCTTGTAAATGAGTAAAGCATTAGAACATTAGCTTATATTGTACTGCAAAGTCTATTCCAGTAAACCTGTCAAAATTGGCATCATTAATAATAATACTTAGCACTTACATAGTGCTTTACATTCTCAGAGCACCATAGACATTAACTTAATTAACAAGTGACAGTTTCACAAGTAGAAGCTCTCCCTCAGCACTAGCCTGTGTGCCTGAATTTCTCACAAAATCTCAAAGTCTGCATTAATCCACTTGTCTTTCATCCTTCTGAAAAGATTATCTCCCTTTTTATTCTCCTCCTTTGGACATATACACCCATGCTTTTAAAAATGGAGCTATTAAAAATATACAGGTGGAAGACCGCTGACTTAATATAAGCTAATTGGAACATCCACATTACCCTACTTTTCAGCCTAAATTACACAAAAATCAGAGCTCTATAAAGCACATGTCTGGACAGAATATGTCTCTAAATTGGTGTAAAGTGTACTTAATATTGATTGCTCTGCAATTTCCAAAAATGCTCAGAAACAGAGAGATGTAATTAGGTTTTATTTGAATTTTTCCTTCAAGTTTGAAAAGAAAGATGGCAAAAAAATCAATACCTTAGTCTATCTACTGAAGTAAAGTAAGTGAATCCCCTGTCTCTAGCAATTTGCTTGGCAGATTCATCGGGGAGAACAGCATTCAGTTCTCAGAGCCATAATTCAGAGGTCTATAGAGACCATATTAATTTCCAAATCTTAAATTTAGGCATGCTGGTGTCACATCTGTCTGGTTTTCCACTTGTAGCCCACCAAGCAAACTCAGCACCCAAAGGACACGATTGGACCAAACAGAAGTCCCTGCTTGGACCACCTACACAGTGTGATGAGGATCCTTACTTCCTCTGGTCTTCATCAAGAAGCTTCAGTTACAAAAGCAAAGGAAGAACTTGAGAAACTGCACTGACAAACCCCTCTTCCAAGATGCTCATAAACATTATAACCCACAACCTGTGCAGATGGCAGATGTGCTCACTGCCAGGGCGAGCCACACACCTCCAAAACACAGGGCCACTGCAAACACCACAACGACCCACAGCACCAGTCTCAAAGACTCCAACAGAAAATACAAGCCAAACATTTGTTCAAAAAGAAAAAGAAGTCACAGTTAAGACATAGCCAGCTTGAAAACACAGTGGTATGTTGTCTCTGCCACACCAGGAGACTGCAGGGCCACCAACAACCCCATCTCCAACCAGGTGAGTGACAGCCTTCAGGGTTTAAATCCTCCCCACCATATACAAAGTGAGATTTCCACAACCAAAAATGGGTGTCTCAAGGAAGGGAGCACCCAGAGCTGCTGCTGGCTTTAGGAAAGCCCTCAGCACCCACAACCTACCCTCCCCAGAGCCCCCAGCAATGGCCCCAGCATACTCAGCCCCACACACAACCAAGAAGGACCAAAGGTCTTGGTACCCTTTGGGTTACTCACATGCCTGCTCTCCTCCAGCAGCCAAACCCTATAGCCTTCATTCCCACTCTTTTATGGTAGGACAGGGTGGGGCCATGATTAAAAGCCCCCACACCCACTCAGATGGCAGCTGTGAGAGCCCACACCCACCCAAATGGCAGCTGTGAGAGCAGGCGAGGGGTGCTCCTACTTGGTGTCTGGCCCCATTTGGAGGGACCTCCATCCCACTGAGGAACCTTGCTGTGGGCTCTACTCTCCTGTTCAGTTGCAGCATCCCTGGTCACTCCAGCCCTGCAAAACCACCTGCTGACGTGATTCTCCTGAATATCTACACAATGCTGAAAGTTTTTCCTAGAATCCCAGCTCCTGGAGTCAGTGGGGTTATCAGTTTCTAGTCCAATTTGTGACTGGGGTGGTTATCTGAAAACATTTATGGCTAAAACACTCCAAACACATGCGGCTGCTTCCAAAACAAAAAGTTTTACGTATTCCTCTCCATTTTAAAATTCCTGGAGCCCAATGCAGGCTGAGGGGTCTCCATTCCCTCTCCCCACAAACTGCTCAGGCTGCGCGCCCGCATCTTGGAAAAGCAGCTCCTTCATACAGCACAACTGCTTTGAGAACTTTCAGCCAGAGTGTGAATGTTAATCTATAGCAGAACGGTTATGTTGGGCGGTGAAGATGCTTTTCAGCTACTTCCTGTGTAAAAGGGGGCACTGTCCTGTGTGTGCTCAGGGTGTGATGAACGGGAACTTGACAACACCGGTGAAATTGCTGCAGACTCTTCAGGGTGGTACTTCCCATGGGACAGACTCGCCGCTGATAAAAATCAGATTGCTGCACTAAAAGTGATGCAAACGGTAATATACGCTGATTCTCCCAACAAGGCTGCCTCTTAAGGAGGGTGTCATGACAACGAAATATCTGCTACATTAATTGTTCTAGGTCTAAACCCTTTTTTTTTAGATGTCTAATGCTGGTAAGCCATTTGGCCCCGGTGTTTCTGCAGAAAGATGCACACAGAAAAACAGCCAAACCAGCGTCTTCAACTAGGACAAGCGATCCTGAAACAACGCTACCGCACCGGCGCACAGTGCTAACAGCGATTCACAATTTCCATTCCTCTAATAGACAGTTCAAACACTGGCGAAGCTCCTATCAGAGCATTTAATATCTGCCGTAAGCCTCTGTTTAGCAGGAAGATTACATCCCCCAGATTTCACAGTTCAAAAGTTCATGCTGGAGTGTTCTATTTATAGACTGCCTGACGCTGCCTTTTCGTTAGTGCAGATACTCCAGGAAAAATAAAAGAATCACTTCAAATTATTTTTGAAACAAGCTTTTAAAGAGGTTTTTTTACGTGGCCAGTACCAGGTCTTGGTCCTGCATCCACAACTTGTTTGCCGGCATGGGGTTTGCAATTCAGAATTCTTCTGACCTGCCATTACATTTGAAACTTTGAAAAGAAAGTTGAAATTCAGAACTGGATAATCAATAGTAAAACCAACATACCCTTTGCTTTTAGTTAATAATTTTCTCAGGAGGAATGGCTTTTGAAAAAAAAAAAACAAACATTTAAGGAATCCCCAGGTTAAAGATTGCTTTTGCTGGAACAGAACGATTGTGAATAGAAAGACCCTTCCAGCCTGTACATCCTTGATTATTTTTATATCTATTTTTCACTTCCCATTGTACATCTTTTCTCTAGGTCTTTCAGCAAGTAAGTCCTTCAAGCTCTATCTCGATGCAGGTCTATTTTAGAAACACAAAATCGTTATTTTTAAGTCATCCACAGATATCCAGTTCCAGAGAGATTAGACATAGGCCTGGCCCTAATCTCATTGACACAGATCAAAATCAGAGCTCATTGCACTGCAGTAAGCGGTGTGATGCTGCAGTAAGCCCGCACTGCTCCTGACTGACGGCGGATTTATGTGCCATGCCTTTAACACATCTCGGAGCCAACTGATTTGAATGCATTCTTTAATTAAACCTCTGTTTTAAAAATGAGGAGGTGCTCATGCTTGTGAAAAGCTCTGGCCTGCCCGGGCTTTCAAGTGGGTGTCCTCCACGCACAGCTTCCATCCAGCTGGACCCTGCCTGGATCTGGGGTTGGCAGCATCACTCTGATTCACCTCTTCACTCTTCAGTGCAAATGATCAAATTCCTGCTTTGTAGTTGTACTGAAAATGGAAGAGGTAGAGAGAGGGAAAGCTTTTGGAACAAATCAAGGAAAGGACCCAGGTTTCCATCCTCTGGAGCTGCAGAACAGTAATAAAACTGTTCTGCCATCTTCATTGCTAGGGAAATTATTTTGTTACTGATTCACTTGAATATTAAAATCATCAGACAACATTTCTCAGAAACGTGTTTTCCATAAATAACTGTGTTGGTACTATGGCTAGTTTACTAAGGGGAGCACAAGTCTGAGAGTCTTTTATAACTGAACCCAGCATGATTTTAGCTTGCGGATTGTCTCCAGGTCACTGCTTGATGAAGTATCCCTTAGCCACTTGCTGTATGCAACATCATCTTGCAGGGAGCAGCTTCTCATCATCCTTTCTGCTCCATGTTTCCCTCAAGGCATCATGGAGTGCCTTGGTGGGACAGAGGGTTGTGCGTGGCTTTTCTGCAATGTAAGGATCACAAATAGTGGGACAGCCTCAATCTTTTTCACAGTACTCCAGAGGTCATGAATGTGTGCTTGAAGACATGTGCATTTAATCAGTTTGGTTCTTAAATAAAATTAAGTAAAGTTTAAAAATAAATAAAATAAAGTTATATAAAATAAAGTTTAGGCATGTTCTATCCAAAGGGAACTCTGCCTTGCAACCACAGCACCCAGATCCCAGCCAAATATCTTGCATCTTTACAAAATAATACAATTTTTCGCCTAATGCTATTCCACTCCCTTTTCCTGAGGGGAATGCACTTTCCGAAGGCATAACCTGTAAGCTCCTTAGACAGCGTATCTTCTGACAAGCTTTGCCCTGCTAGTCCTCACAGAGCAGCCCACACACCCTCGGTTCTCCCTCCTCTCAGCTGAGGTGGCAGAAGCAGGGCAGCCTGAGGGCCGCTTCTCGTACTCCAGCTGCGAGTAGCGAGCTGCTGACACAAATCCTCCTCGTGGCTGCCCCAGCATGACGGCTTTTGGCGTGGTAACTTGGGGCTGTACGCCGGAAAGAGCCAGCCTGCCCGAAGTGGTGGGAGCATTTTGATTGCAGACTGCAGCAAATGTTTAATTATTGTGTGATTTCTTCAGCACAAATCCTAAAACCTTTCTCCATATCAATACTTGCTCCAGTTATACGTTACCATCTTTCAACTTCAAGAAATGTATTCCGAAGTGATATCACATTTCATAAAATTGTAACTAAAAGCTGTTTGTAGACTTCAAGTGTCCTGCTGCTTATTCTGAGGTGAGAGAAGTAATTCAAGAGTGTATTAATTTCAAATAATTTTAAAGAAGTCTAATATTTGTTGGATATCTGTGTTACCCAGCTGAAAACCAAGGCCAAGATGACTCAGTCATTATACTATAACATGAATTCACTATCCTCCCTTTATACAACATACGCAGCATGATTCAAGGTTAAGCATAGAATATCAAAGGACTCAGAGCATGGACAATTTTAATGGTAAAGAAACCTTGATTTTTACTTGATTAGTTCAACTGAAATTGACCTTCAATATATGAAGATTTCATTTCCACAAATAAATGGTATGACTGATGCCTTTTATTAGGCTTACAAAAAAGTAATCAGAATTGAAGCTTTCAAGGCCACAATCTCTTCTGCAGTTCAAATTACAGAGGGCGGAAGGAAAGACATAGTTATGAGATCTTAAAAGCTAAACTAATCTTTTGTTTGTTTGTTTGTTTGTTTGTTAATAAAAGGCGGCAGCATTACTGTTCATCAGGTCCCTCTAGCTAGCATTGCTGCTTAAATAGCAACATGCCACTTTCCAGCGTTAGCACCAGAGCTGTTGCTTGTGCATATTTATCCAGTAAATGGGATGGATTTGTTACAAGTATCGAATCATTTGGACCCAGCCTACACTGATGCATTTTATGGCATGTGGTCAACACAGCTATTACAGCATGGAGCTGCAACTGCTCTATAAACTGGAGAATACAGTCATTAAAATGAACGAGCACAAGTGTTTGTTATGCTGTTTTTAATTATATGTGTATCTTTTTCTCTTTTATACTTCCGTTTTATTTATGCCACATGTGGTCACATATGGGCCGTAGATGTCATCTTAGGGAGTGTAGGCAAACCTTAGGCAACCAACTTTATTCAGAAGGGTATAACTTACCTTAGCAGCAATTACAGGGCTATATACCTTGATTTACTCACATATTTCCAGTAAGAGTTGAGGGTATTCTAAAGGAAATAGATCTGCTCCATCAGTTGGAACACTGATTATGAGAGGGATTGTTTTAATGCTTATCATAGGTTAAACAGAAGTTTATTATTTAAATTAGATGTTTACATTATGACTTGGACATTTCCTGACGAAATTTCTTTAATAACTTATGTAGGACAGAAAATCCTCAAGACTGGAAGTCATTGAACTATTAGTTTACCAACCAATATTTTAAAATGATAGTTTAAGACACAATTTAATATACTTTCTGATACTTTCGGAGCTCAGCTCTGTTTTCTTAAAGTTCTGCTCTGTGGATAAATATCATTCCCTTGTACACTGATGAAAATTAGTCTGAAAACATAGTACAGGTATGGGTAGACAGCACAGCCCCACCAAAGCTGCCAATAGACAGGAATGCACTGGAAACCAGACTCCGGGTAATGGTGCGAGAAATCCGGGGGAATGGACCTTGCCTCCAGGGGTCATTGGCATCCTGTTAGGTCTGTGGTTTAGACCATGAAAACCATCTGACTTATTAGTCGGTTTACGGGCTTATTCTTCATATGATTTTATTGGTGGAAATGGGCCAGGAGAAAGGAAATTGAAAGCATGCTTTTGGTGAGTTGTACAGCCTTCAAATTTGTTTTCTATCAATGTTAATGCCAGAGTGAACAAACATCTAAACTTTCATAAAAATCAGATACATCAGTTTAACCCATGTGTTTCCTTCAGACAGTTACGAGTCAAAGAGAAGAGTGTCCAGACACATGAATCTATGAAAATTTGCATAGATGCATTAGTTTCTTCATTGGGTGGGCCATCGGTAGTCTTCCCAACACTATACAGGCCTATATCTTTTACATGACAGAATGTGAACAATTTATGGATTTAGCTAAATCTGCTTAGCCTGGGTCAAACTACACCCATGTTGGAGCTCTGCCACCATAAGCGAAAAAGAATTATAGATCTAATGGTACATGTTCTGATGAAGGAGAAACTTTGACACTGGGCTGATCAACAGCTTAACAATGACATGAGTGGCTTGCTCTGAGGACAGGACCAGGTCTATTGAAATGATCAATTTAAGTTTTAAATTATACTTTTAATTATTTAAAATACAGCAGCGGCGGAGCTAGGAAAAAAAAATCCCTTTGTGTCGAACAGTAATTACGTCTGACTTCTCCACCGAAAAATCTTCAGTGATGTAGTACTGCATTAGAACTGGTTAAAAGTGTAAGGTTCTTTCTTTTGCATAGTTCAGACTGTGCACTGAACTAGATAGCTTTGTTAGTAGGGCACACGGCTCTTTGCTCCTGGAAGCCCGCTTGAACTCTTTACTAAATGAATACACTGGTTTTGCTCAGTCATTAGTAGGCAGTAACTCATATCGAAATGTGCTGCATTTAATTCAGGACAGTTGGCAGGCTCCACGCAAGAGAGACTCTAAAGTGAGCCAGCATATAAAGGAGGGGAATGTCTTCAGCTTAGAGCTGGGGTTACCACTAGGGCAAGGAGGGGATTTTCTCTCTCCAGCTGTCTGCATCAGAACTGGTGTTCAGTTCCTGGTACTCTGAGACCTGTAATCTTGGGAAGAGGAATTAAAAAAAAAAAACAAACCACCAAACAAACCACCACTTAAATGCTGACTTGGAGAACAGAAAATTGTGAATAGGACATGTGGGGGGGCAAAACATCAGAAATATACTTGCTCATGCATCAATCACCTCCACTTCAGATGTGATGCCAGAGAGGATGAATGAGGGCTCAGCTCTGTTAGGAAGAGTGCAAAAATCAGCAACACTAAAGCTACTTTTCAGGTTAGCGTAATCTTCTGCCTGCAAACAGTGTCTGTTTTATCTGATTTTTTTTTTTATTGGACAGCTGTGATCTTCTCCTTTCAAAACCTTGTCACTGCCGTTCAGCAGAAATGTAAGTGATATGATTAAGGAACATGGCATCTTGTATAATCGGTCGTAATCATTATCTAGGGGTTTCAGTAACATGACACATGCACAGCAACAGCAGCATCTGCTATGGACTGACAGATATCTCAAGCTCAGGATGATGGAAGCACACTCAGGGATTTGTAAACTTGTCTTGGCTAATGCCACTATCCTGATGTGAACCTGTTGTTGGCTATGCTGCTTAAAGGCCAAAGATTAAAAGTGGTTTATAAAGTTCATCCTACCCCTCATGAACCTACATCTCTGGCCGGTGTTGGATGTATAGCCTTAGCAGACCTTTCCCACTTTCACTGATAGGGTGGTACTTTTGGAAGTAGCAGTGAAGAGCAGAACTCTATTTTTATAGCGTTTCCTCGCTGTGTATCAGGTTGGTCTTTTACAAACACTCAGTACTGGATTAACTGTGTTTCCAGAAAAGTGAGCAAAGCTGAGTTGCATAGTATCCTCCAAAAGTTATACACACCAGGGGGTGGACTCTCAACCGCAGGGACACATAACTACCTTGAGTGAACATTACCGTATCTTTGCTGCTGGCCTAGAGGCTCCCTACCCTACATACAGCCTGAATATTATTAGCCATGGCCCCAGCGGGAGCAGCCGTACTCTGGGCACTTCATAAGGAAGATCTGAAGTCTGCTTCTTCCTCAGCCTGCAGAAACTAAAATCCAATCTCTCACTTTCTGCATGTGTTCCCCAACCACTGTGCTGTTAAAGATCTGGGAGAAGAAGAGATGAGAGATGTTTTCCATGCCTCCTTGTTATAACACAGTCACTGGAAGGCAAATGGCAGGAAGCCAGGAGGAGAACAAGCAAATGAGAATCACACCAGAAATGGGATACATGCTCTTTTTTTTAATGTTTTTTGTTTTGGCGAAATTTAGAACAGCTGTAGACTGCATTAATTTACTCTGAGGTCTGACTGATTGCCAAGGCTGTGGTTGGGGACATCCTTTTGCACACCAACTGTGGAAATTCATCATTCCTCCATGTTGACATCAGAGGATTAAGACTTGGGCACTGTTCATTTATTGTGACTCCAACATTTCACTTTTGGTCACTTCTAGACATGAGCTTGTGTTCAGCCTCCTCCACTCAACTTCCTGTAAACCTTACCGCAGCTGTTCTTGTGGGGCTGTTACAAACGATCAGCCAGTGGGCAGCGTGAAGTCAGGTTTGTTCTGCCATGAAGCAAAACCATATTTTACTCAAACGTGGCAGTTTATAAAGGCAAGGTCTGCTGTGACTACCATTTATTTGCATCTGTCATACATCCCAGCTACTGCAGTGTCGGTGTGCAATGTTCACCGTTTATGGGTCCCAAGCAACATTTAGGGTTATTCCCAAGTAACAGCTACGATTATGTTTGTTATCCAGCCGTTGTGAATAATGACCACATCATAGAAAGTGGACAATCTTAAAACTGATTAAGTGCTTTAAAGTAATCACATAAACTTCTACCTATTATATACGTTTATTCCTAGTCCTGAGCAGAACTAGAGATCGCGTTGCATCAAACCATGTTGTTTGAGAATGATGCAGCTGATTGTTCCAAAAGGCTTCATTCCCACTTCTTTAAGGCTTTATGGATAAGGATGTTTCATAAAATTTTAGAACATTATGATTCAGATTTCCTTACTCTCACCACATAGGACTTTGTTCCACAAATCATCTCCTGAGGTTAGCTTTTTGATTATAGTTTTCTGTTTTATACCATTTGAGAATCGGGACTGTGGAGTTCAAGAGGATGACTAATGGAGTCAGGTGCTCATCAAGTTCAGCGAAGGTATCAAAATCTGATTCTGTTTGCGTTCAGGGATAAAGGCTTGAGAACTGAGGAAAGGAAAGGCAATTAGTTAACAACATTTATGAAGAAGACAAATACAGAATGCAAATGCACCTGCATCTTTAAGGCTTCCTCTACCATTGCCTCACAGCACACAAAAAAAATCGTTTTGCTTTATTCTCGAATACAAACATATTGAATGATTATTGTGTAAGTGCCAGGATGTAGATATCAAAATTCACTCCTCCTTCTAGTTTTCTTGCAGGTCAAAGTTTGAAAGAAAAATATGTGTATAAATAAAACAGGCACGGATCAGATGTAAAAATCCACCTGCTCCATTTATTAATGCGATTCTGTATGTGAAAATATAATGTCAGCAATTAGGTAGCACATGAAAGTACAGCTAGATAAATTTAAACAGAATTTTGAATAAAGATACGTTTGAGAATATAAAACAGGGTGAAATTAAACCTAATGTAATCAAAGGTAGAGAAAAGAATATGACACAACAGGGCAATGATCAGAATTTCAGCTTTTAAATATTATATTTTCACTGAAGACATTGCCACAGGTAAAGTTACGGTAGCTGCTCCCACTTTCTGCACGGACATAAGCAGGTGTTCCTGCCTCCTCTTTGCCTCTGAGACAAACACCTGCTAATATTAGCTACCTACTTCCAGCCGCCACCAGAAGGAGCTTAGAAGATGATATTATCATTGGATTGTGCAATAATGTGAAGTCTTCTCTAATCTTATTTGGCACATTACCCATCGGATTTATGGAAATCCTCAATGAACTTTAACCTGGAGGTGTAGCAGTCACATAAACTCTGCATGTGAGTGTGTGTTGTGGTGGTCATGAGGTGAGCCCTCGACTCTACCTACTGCCGGTGTCTTTGTGTAGGTCTACAAGTAACCTTTAAATCCAAGGGGAATGAAATATAAAAATCAGTCTTCCAAACACATAGCACTTTGGCTGATTAGCATGGAGAAAAAAAGAATTAATGATGAGGAGAAAAAAAAGATAGCCAGAAACTACAAACACCAGGGAGCCCATTTCAGCATTACTTGAAAATAAAGCCACAACAGCAAGACTAGTCATCTCATTAAATAATAATTTGTTATTTCCCTTTAATGCTGCACGTGTTCTTTCATGGTTGTGATTTCTTAAGACAGTTTGACTATAATTTCCACATATTTATCAATAGGAAACTTGTAAAACTTCTAACGAGTCCTTGAACTGACCATCTGTGAACAAGAGGTATTGTAAACCTTGTCTCTTGAAATATGAAAAAATAATTTGAACTTAAGTATTCCTTGATGTGGCTGATCTAAAGCAAGTTGTGAAACTACTGGCAGACAGCTCAAGGCACCCTCCTTACAAAATTCAAACGTACCTACCAATTCTGTTCAACGGCAAGGAGCAGAAGGTGTTCCCATCTCTCACACTTGGAAAAACTGCAGGTAATTAAAGATGGAAACAGTCTCTGTTAATTAAAGATTGACTCTTTCATTAGAAAGTTGTATGGACACATTTCTTTGTGGCCAGAGTCTAGCCATCAGGAGAAGTTTCCACTTGTGGAAACTAGCCTGCTGGTATTTCACGTCTACAAGATTTTTAAGTTGGACGTCTTGTGACAAGAGATGAATGGGTGCTTTGAACTTGATTCTGGACTCAGGGGAACATCATTTTTGTATGAAATGAGATTAGTATAACTTTACTGCAAAATTTCAGGAAAAAATAATGCGAAGAGTGTGATTTCAGCTGAAACAGCTTGTAAGTTTTACCAGCTGTGACTAAGGTGCTGATGACTGGTTATAAAATGGAGACTTACTTCATTTTGTTCTTACTTATGTATCATCCATCAGATTTTCCTGTTTCCCATTGACTTTCACGTTCTGATTAAATGTTAATATTTTGAGTTGAAATTCTATATCCTCTGGCACGTGTTGCCACATGCAGAGATTTCTTTAACAGTGCAATGAGATGATTCTATATCGACATATCTCTACAAAAATTTTCAAAAGGTATGAAACAAAAGGGATTTTCAAATATGTTGAATGAAAAGAATATTCTGTTCTCAAATACAAAACATTTAAATGATGCTTTCCATAGAGAAAATTTTGTTTCAGCATTTGTTGTACAATGGTTATGTTGATAACTTCAACACTAAATATTTTCAAGGCATCAATTTTTTTTCAAAAGATTTGAAATACTGCATTTGCACTCCAAAGCCAGAAGAAACAAAACATCAACAATGGGATGAAATTTAAATTCCAAGTTTACGTGCAGTTCTTCAATTTTTAGTCCACAGATACGGGTTATCTTCCAACTCTGAATGTCCTGTAGGAACCAAGCGCATGTACTGGAACTCCAACGCCATTTTTAGGAAGACTATAGATAACGATGAATTCATTTCCCAGTGCCTGATCTGCAAGGGGGAATGGTGAAGACAAAGTGAGAAGGCAAAACCACCACAAATGCACGGTGTTTTTACAGAAATACTGGTGTGAGCGAGGTAACTCCATCCCCTTGGTCAGATGGCAATCACATCAGAGGTAAGGCGATGTCTTACTCCTTCTGGCAGCAATACAGAACGAACCTCCCCGTGACGAACAGACCTTCAGCTATTTTGCCCGTGTACTCACCTGAACCAGGCTTTTCTTTGATGTCAAATATAAATAATCTGCTGTTACTCCTATTTTCTTCTTGCATAAATAAACTGCTACAGGCAGTGGAAAGAGGTGCTTGTCATTGCATTTCTGTTGTGACAATGTCAAAAAAAATAGCCCACCATGCTAGGTGTTTTCCAAAGGGCCATCTCTGTCCTGACAAACATCCCTACAGCAAATGCAATGACATCCTTTTAAAATATCATCCTGGTGCCACAGAACATTGCGTGGATCTACTGAATGATTTAGTGCGCCAATAACACCATCCTTTAGTTTTCACACTGATTTAATGGCAATACATGAAAACTTGGAACTACAAAGTATTTCCCTTTGTGGCACTGGTCTCAAATGAACCACGTACCTCATTTTTCCATCTGACATATTAGAAGGAATATAGAGCAGGAGGAGCTGCCTTACATTTTCCATTCTTCATGTTAAAGATAATCTCCCAGCTTAAGTGCTGAATCACATCACCCTACTACATCCTGCTCCAGTTGTGCCTTTGCTTGTGTTGCTTATATTTACCATGGCAGCTCGCACCTTCCTTAACAGTGTTGCTTTTCTTCCCCTTCAAACAAATATATACTTTTCTCTACGGCAATTTTTGAAATGTGTGCTCGAGTCAGGGGTTAGACAAACCTTATCAGTATGCGTGCATGTGTGTGTGCACTTGGGTATGTAATTCAGGTATTTTCTCTTTCTGAGCAGGACGGTAACGTTGGAAAGCTCGTAAAAGCTACAGTGGAACAACAGCACAATGCATTGAAGGGGGAACCAAGATTTTTTTTTTTCCATAATTTTAGCTGAATACATCACAAAGTGGCAATTATATGGCACATTTTTCTTCTAAAAAATTGGCCTCGTTGTGCCTCTAGACAACAAAACAGCATGAAGAAACCATACAGGCACAGCTTGGTTCCAAATAACCATGTTTACCTAATATACACAAATATGCCAGGCCTAACTATATAAACATTGCTATTCTGACTTATTTCTGGAAGTTTCTAAAACACATAACGTGGCAAGTAGAAAAGAACATTTATTTTCACTGTAGGAAAAGGCAGTAGGTCTCAAGCATAAACATATTTGCAATGTGATAGAGAAAGATGACAGGAATATCTATGGAGCATTTTATTCCTAGTCATATAGTGAAAAACATGCTGGAAAAACCCATCTGAGGTGAGCAGCTCGGATTTATATAAGGCATTTTGATTTATCTAGAATATATTTTCTATGATATTTAATTTTAATTGATTCCTGCCATGTTTTTTCTTTTTTTCTTTTATAAGATATTCAAAAGATTCTCAGAGTGACATGAAACACTTTTAAGAGAACTACCAGTTATCTCCTCTCTTCTTATCTCTTGGGCAGCTTTTTCCAGCATTCAGAGCTAGCACTTGAGTTTTAAAGCTCTCTCCCCAGCCTGCTGTCAGATGAGGTCTATTGACAGGGAGGTTTTGCTCTGGGGACCTAATGTAGTATTTGAATGCATCAGAAATTGCAAATGATGAAAAATAACTCAAGAAATATATATATATATTTCTAACAAGAGCTCAAGAAATTCCCAGCCCAGAAGCGTGACTTCCTTTAATAAATGGCATATTCAAAACGTAACAAAAGGTGCTCTCAGTCTGATTCCAAGGGATGAATCTCAGCCCGTGGCACACAGGCAGTGCTGTCTTCCTGCGCCTGGGTCCGGGGCGCAGGGCTGAGATGGTGAGCTCTCCCCTTCTGCCAAACCTGGTAGATAATGGGATTAAGGGCTGTGAGAGGCACCCGCTACCTGTTAGTCAAGTTTTCACTAGTTGTCCTGTTGGTGGCTTCCATGAGGTTCTTCTGAAACAGAGTCACAGAGGTCATTCCTCCCTCACAAGTGCCAATCCATGAATTTTCTCCACTTTTGGCTTCTAGGAAAAACAGGGAATTTATAGGGCCTATCTCACCTTTCAGCTGGTGCTGAAATGAGTGCTGACATCTAGCAAACCAACTTCCACATGATGCTGAGGCTGCCAAAATTTATTATTGATGTTCATTTCCACCAGTGCCAATTTTGGGGATGAAGCTGACAACTGGAACTACTACCAGTAGCTCCACCTCCTGTCTCTCACCCATCCCAACACTAACCGGAAAATGCTCCATTGCAGGGGCTGCCCCAGGGCATGAAACACTGGAGTCCTGCTCAGTGTCCCAGTATAAACTGGTTAAATTGCAGTACACTGACCCTGTAGAACTAAACATCACTAGCATTGAAAGCAGTGAAAAGAAAAAGAGGTGCAAGGAAAGAATGCTGGAGGGAGAGGGAGAGTGTTTATGAAAAGTGTGAAATGGCAACCCTGCTCACAGCTTAATTTTCTTTTTTTTTCTTCCAAAGTACTTGGCTCCATAACTCACTTGAAGTCCTACATTTTATTACTGTAGAAATACCTTCCAAAGTGCCTCCCCACCTTTATGACATTTACTTGTTTTTCAAAGCATTTGGAACAACATGACTTGTGGTTTGGCTTTTTGTCTTGTTTTTATTTGGTGGGTTTGGGTTTGTTTATTTGCAGGGACAGAGGTGGCTCCACTTAATCACTTTCTTATTCCTCTCTATTTGTCCACTCTGTAAACTTTAATATCTTCCAGTTTGGAAAAATTAGGTTCTGTGTAAACGACAGCCTCCACTTTTCTCTGGCCACTTTCAAAAAGCTAAACAATACTTCAAAATCCTGAAGCAACAGAAGGAAATTTGAAAAAAAAAAGTAAAATAAGGAAAAACAGATCACTAACATTCATTTGCGTTTTTTTCCCCACCTGAATACAAAACTCCAAAATCTTCTTAAAAATCACTCTTTGAGAATAGAATTTTAAAATTTCAACTTCAGGTGATTGCCCTGTAGTTAGACTTTACATTCTTATAGAAAATAAACCGTTCTGTGGCTGCCAAACTACTCACTTATAAGTACATCATTTTTAGTAGAAATAGTTCTTGACAGATACTTTGAGGGATGGAAAAAATCAAATGGGTCTAATATAATCAGGCTTAAAATACCAGATTTGCTAAAGAAATGAGTATACTTATTTAACATACAGCAGTCGAAACCAATGGCAGATTATTAAAAGAGAGCCCTTCCATGAGGAAACATGGAAAGATCTCATCGGATATCTATCCAGTCAGGAGAAACAATGAAAAAAGCACGAGAGTGTCTTCAGGGGACTTAATTTAAAAATTCTGTTTCCTTCAAAAAATCGTTGTCTAGTGTAGGTCCCTCTCTACGGACACCTTTTTACTGTCTCCTCGTTTCTGCACTCTGGCGTTAAGGTAGGGATTTTATGCTCCACTGAAACCAGCTCCGTCATGGATCTAGCCCAGCCATAGTGGAATTTCAGCAAGGATTAACTTCTTTGTCATTTGCTTGTTTGAATTAAATAATAAGAATAATCTCCTTCTGCTGTGACAACAGGATGGCTCTGGATCTGTCCCACTCCTCAGACCTATCCTTTGATTTCTTTTCTAGAAATCATAAATCTTTGATCACATGGGTCCAATTGCTTCAAAGCCACTACACCATAAACCTTATTTTTCCACTGATTTCATTTAGCTTCTATGACTTTTTCCTAGAGTTCTGACCATTATTCAAATTAAAAGCAAACAAACAAGCAAACAAACCCATCTTTTTATTCGCTTTCCTTGTCCAGATGCCTTGGAAGACAAAGACGAATACCAGCTTTGATCTGGAGAGAGTGTGGGTTTTCTTTCTTCTTTTAAGCAGGCAGAGGATACTTGTGCAAGTGAAGGATCAGGGTCAGGACAGGCAGAGCTTGTAAGTGAAGTTGTCTCTCCTCAGGCCATGCAGCTCTGCTGCAAGTTTCCCTAATGCCTTGGCAGTGATCCATAGCCTGACCTGGAGACACTGAGCTGAGACGAAGAAGCCAATTAGGTTATAACCTGAAGTTGGTTCAAACAGAGGTCCTGTAGGTGAAACGCTGGCTGCATTACCCACTAAGCCACCCTGAATCTGTATGCAGTTTAAACAGGGGATTTTGTTGAAAATCATAATTTCCCTAGAAATCAGAACAGTATAAAATACTGAAAAAAAGCAATTACAAAAGCTGTTTTCTCTGCAGTGGAAAAGCTATTTAATTTATCTTCTTACCTGTTCTCCTTTGGATAGACTTTGTAAGAATACGCTTCTATTTACATCATTTTATGTAAAATCTCCTGTTTTATTTAAAAGTGTGTATGTAAATGAAAACAGTGTTCAGGGAAAAAAAAAACATTCTGGTGTATTTGCATCTGTTGAAAGGCACAAACCTATGCAACAACAGCATTTGGAATTCTCTCTCTATTCCCCTATTTTCTTAGTACATTGGGCGGGGGAAAGAGAAACAACATTTAAGACACAAACACGGAACCTCAACTTCCACAAACTGGCCCAACTCCATCGAACTGAGTGGAGCCGCTTTGCTTTGTATTAGCTGAAGGGCTGGTCTAAACCTTCACAGAAGGTAACGGGAACAGGAGAACTTCAGCTTCGCTGGTGGAGGGGAGAAGACATGCTGCGGGGAGCTGCACGTGTAGTGCGTGGCCATGACTGCTTACACACTAATTAAACCAGTTTTGTGTTTTGGTACTGGAAAGATGGTTAAAACCATCTGTTTCTTTTTAGAATATTCTACTAGCTGAGAAGAAAATGTGGTCAAGATTAGATCTAGGTGATAAATAGTTACTGCGGCTGTACATAATGATCTAAACAGTATTTGCGTCAGTACTTAAGGTTTATTGCAATGTGACAAACAAAATGATCTTGGGTTAATCTGCAGTGTTTTGTTTCGACCAAAACAGCCATTTAATTTCTTTAGTATTTTATTTAAGCTTCCCTCTTTCTGTGTGGTTTAACCCTTGCAATATGGAAGCATGCAATGTATTTTGAAACAAATATTGAAAGAAATATTCCTGATTTTTTTACTAAAACTAATTGTTGAATATGACCCAGTCTGAGGCCTCTTACACATCAGGCAATCAACAGGCTGATGCCTCAGTGGAGTGTTCCAGCAAATTACCTGGCACAGCCGTTGCAGGGTAGCTGTGCTGGAGCACATCCCTGGAGCTGAATTAGAGGTTGTAAATTGCTTCCACAAATCCTTTCCCTCACAGTCACTTACTGTCCCACATAAGTAGCTATCATTTTAATTGACAGTGTTGTATGAGGGATGCAAAATCATGAAAAATATGAAGTGCATCATACAGAGACAAAACATAGCTCCATTGAAATTATACCTTGTCAAGAAGGAAAATATTCTGGTTGGCTGAACATGAATCAAAGAATTTGGAGGACCAGAATGATGGAGTTACCTGGACTCGGAAGTAGTAAGCATAGAAAAGGACCCAGCTTGCTTATTGAAACTCATCTTTCTCTCTACTTATTTTTCTTTTGTGTTGGCCACATCAAAGGGTGAAAGTTTGACAAGGAAAAGCAGGGAAGAGCTAAAATATAAATAATAACAACTTTTATTTGTGGACTAGATAGTCCAGGAGACAGATAACGGCACGGAAGCATTTCCCTTGGGAAAATGGCTTGAACCCAGACAGAATCCGAAGGGGTTGCCGTCCATAGGCTGTTTGAGGGCCCAGGTACAGGGGGGCTGTGGTCTGTGTCCCTCGCTCATCACAGTGTTTAAGTGGTTCACAGGCTTCGCGTTGGCCATATAAACAAAGATGAATTTCACTATCTGAGCACATCTGTCACGTTAGGGCTCTGACATCGCACGTGATGGTGCTTAGCAGTCTTGGTACTGTGCACTTTAAAAATGTTAGTACTACCTTTTCTCCTCTAAAACAGATAATTAAAATATAAATACATGCACATACCTGTAACCACAGTTCTGTCACCTTACGCTGCAAAGCCACAAATGGAATATCCAGTTCCCGTTATCTCTCTTGCCTTTGTGTTCTGCTCCATGATTTGCATTGCCCTGTGAAATGCATTCATCAATAAAATTAAGATCAGGGGTTATTTTCTCCCTTTTAAAATACATAAAAATGAAACATACATAACCAAAAGGTTGAAAAATGTGACAAATAAAAATGTCTTACCCCTCCTGATTTCTGTTTGATTTTACTTTCTGATATCCCTCGCTGAAAAGGAAGAAATATCTTATACCAGAGATTCTAGTGGAAGTTAACAAAGCTATTTCTGTCTTAAAGACTAAGGGTAGAAGAATCTATATCTTAGTTTTTCTACTGAAAAGAGATATTAAAAAAAAGTTTACATCCACTATTGATTGATTTATTTATTTAATCCATCCACTGATAGCACGAAAGCTTCTGCTTTAGTGCTTTACTGTTGACGCTTGACTGAACTATAGAGCTTACTTTTTTTATGCAGCCCTGAAATCAGCTTCAAGACTGAAGCAAAGGCCATGACACTAGAGATTTTCAAGCAGATGGAGTAAAAAAATATTGGTTTTGTGTGTATCGGTGCAGTAGGTGTTGAAAATAAAAAAAGGAGGACCATTGATCAAAATAATAGATAGAAGCATTTTTTAATCTGCACAAGTCCATACATGTTTGCGTCTCCAAATTGTGCACACACATACAAAGACATGCAGAAGTGCATCTCTGAAGTATTTGGCATTCTGTATAGCTTTCAGCTTGATTTCATTGACAGTTCAGTCAGAATAGCATTTTCCCTTCCCTTGTGGTAAGCTATACATGTTCAGCCTTTTTTTTTTTTTTTTTTTTTTTTTTTTTTTTTTTTTTTTTTTTTTTTTTTTTTTTTTTTTTTTTTTTAGCAGTGCTCTTGTGCTGTTTTCTTTCTTTTGCTTGATACAAGTTTTGGTTTATTTTGTTCTTGAAGCAGAAAAGCATAAGTTGTCAAATAGATTTTTATTGCCAAAAATCAAGTGTGTTTAAAGCACAACCAACTTGAGGAAGATTTGCTTGAAGGGCAGAGGGAGGTTTCTCCTGCTACCCCAACAGCGCTTACAACTGCATTGGCCAGTGAAAAAGTCAATCTTAGGATCAGAACCAAGAAAATGACTCTCCTTTCCTCTGCCCAGAGTGCAAACCTGAAGGCTCCTTTACATCTCTTATGACTGAATCGTTAGGACGAGGTGCTTTGCTGAGGGACGGCCTCAGCAGAAGTTCAGATTTCACAGATAACTTGCACCAACAAAGTGGTGTAAAAGAGATTTTTTTTTCCCAATACAGATATTTATTAAATACATTGTGAGTGCCACCAGTATATTTTCTGCCCTCAAAGTCCTTTTGAGGCAAACATGTATCTCTAAATACAGTTCATAGATGAGAAGAGAGAAGAACAGCAAAAACAGACAATCTGGTTGTTCAAAATTAGTAACTAAATTAGCAGCATAAGTTGCAGAGGAACTCTAAGCAACTGGCGGCTGCGGCTTGTTTATTATGCTAAATCCATCTGAATCCATCACCGTACCTCAGGACTGGTAAATGTTCCTGAAGGCAAGGCTTTGGGGATGCAAAGCTTCCTTATACACCCAACTTTGCACCGAAACGCCCTGAGAAGTGAGAGTTAACTTCAATGAAAGCCTGTTTGTGCTTTAAAATGTCATATATATTGCTTGATTAATGGAAATAGATTAGAAAGAAATATATTTTAATATGGAGAACGCACTTACCAGTGCGCTATCAGAGCACAACTGACATGGGCTGCAGTCTAAACAAAAGTCAGCAGCTACTAATGAGGCTTGTTAGTGATGCTAATCTATGTAAATGTTATTAATTGAGAACATCTATCTTTTATCTCCAACATTTGGTAATCAGGCAATTAAAAAACAATGACATTCCCGGCGGTTGTTCTCCCAGTAAAAAAAAAAGTGATCAAAGAGTCCTGAATAAGGAAAGGGAAAGTCCCTTATCAAGAGCCGGGCCTTGCCTTGGGCTACCAGGCCTCATTAAAGGCAGAAAAGCTCTGTTGATCACCAATTAACCTGATTTGTCAGAACTCTGATAAAGACCTCAAACAACATGAGTTTTCTTAACTATAATAAATGACACAGTTTATTGACAAAAATAAAAACGTTTGGTTTGAAAAAGAACATAAAGGAGCTATTCAAATGGGATAGCCCTACCACACACCAGGCCTGGAAGATGTGGGATGGGTTTAACTTCTCCACACTGGTGGCGTATATCAATGCCAGGTACAGCCAAACCTATTAACAGCCATACACACAACAACCAAATATATACGTATTCGGTAGCTGTCACATAAATTTCTGTCATCTCTAGTCATAACAGACAGCAGATTGCATTAATTATGTATGTACTATGCTCACGAATGGAAATCCAGCGCTCTAGGGTGAACTCTATCTCAAAACACGAAAGTTAAAAAAAAAGGATATTTTCTTGAGGCTTAATTGGTGAACATTTTGTGATCATACTTTTTTTTTTTTTCATCTTAGCAGTTGTTTTAAATTATCCCTGGTGTAAATTTCCATATGCCTTTTTAACCCATTCTTTCCTTTCTGGAGAATTTAATTCTTCCTCTCAGGTATTGTTCGTAGTGCCACAACTAGTAGGCAGAGCACTGCACTGTGATCATCAGCTATAAGTGTAATTATTGCCAGCAGTTCATGAATGCACATGGTGATGCCCTGTCCCTGTTTGTCTCTCTGGAGAAAGAGGGAATAACGAAATATAAAACTTGGGCCAGGAGTTGGGTGGAAAGTAGCACAATCATGGTTCTACAGTTCAAGCCTTCGCTGTAATTAAAACTTAAATGGTTTTGTTTCAGCACAAGTATTTCACCAGACCTATGTATTGTGAATGTATCTGCTAGAGATAAATTGTCTGCACCCAGGGGATCTCGTCAGCACTAGCATGTGTTACCAGATTATACCCTGGGCTTACATCACTTTACACGCAAAATGTTAAGAGTGCTTTAGGTCTTTAATGACAAAATGTATTTGAGACTCTAAGACTAAACCTGCCTTATTAGGTCTATCAAGTGTCTGATGTCCATGATTTTTATGGGCCTGATCTGACTTTGATAAGAATCAGATTGGGTCATAAAGTGAAAAAATACTACTGTCACTTTTGCCGACATATCCATTTGACACATGCGGGTCTGTATCTCAGGTTTATATATCAAAAATTCAGCTCACTTTTCTTCATTATGATGGAGGCCTTTACGATTTCCATAAAAATATTTTCTGTTGAAGATATATTTTCATTCTGACGTCTGCCTTTTTCATTCTTTACTCATGCCTATTCAATGCAGAACAGAAGTAGTGATGAAAATCATACTGGGAGGTCCAATGTCTTTAGATGACCAATTTTTAAGAAACTTCAACTCTAATACACAATTTCATGATCCGTCATGTTTAGCAGAGAACATTGGGTATCAAAAGACATATCTGAGAAGAAACAAAAAAAGAGACATAGCAGTAAGGGTAGTATGAAGTGTCAACAATCCCTGTGAAGCTCAGACCCCTTTTTATTAAGACCATGAAAAGAAAGACCAGCTGCTCAACGTTGGAGCATGTGAACATTTTGATCTGAGATGACTTCTCTATTTTTGCTTTTTTTCCTAATGCATTAGCACCTCCCCAGCACCTCCACTGCCACTTAAACGTCATATATCGCACAAGGCAAAATGAAAATTGTCTCCCTCTGGTATCTCAGTGAAATGACATGATCCATCAGAAAACCCCCAAAAAAAAAAAAAAAAAAAGAAAAAGGTATTGGTTAGTGATACCATGGGTGAGCTTTTATCTTACCATACAGATCTGAGCGTGTTTTACAGCGAAGATAATTATCTCTAACCAGTGATTTTGGTTGGACTTTGATTTAGCTGTTCAAGCAGATGCCACCAGAGATTCTATTATACACAAACAATTGTATTTCGTTGGTAAGTGCCCTGCATGCCTACCTCATTATTAGACCCCAATTAATTTTTCTTTGTAATAAAATGGAAAGACTTAGAGCTAACAGGAAGGCTAACCTAAAGAAATTTGGACCAACCGCAAAGAGTACCTGGAAGAA
>NW_010390238.1:462-11337 GCF_000710305.1 Buceros rhinoceros silvestris | reverse complement strand
AAGAGCGGTAATTACATGACACATGCACAGATACAAAAAGGAAAGAGCATGAATTGAAGTTTCAGAAATAGGCCCAGGGAGCACAGATCGCAATCTGGCTAGATTGCAAAAGTAGTACTAAGATGTCTTAATTATATGATTGATGTAACTTCAAAAGAAAGCTCAGCATCCACAATGGCTGCAAGGTTATGAGTGTTATCTAATGTATAAAGAGAACTGCCACTGAAGGCAGACACTACACATGGAACTTGAGACCTTTCTCTTTTAGAACCGATCAATAACATCTTATTTTTAATCTATATTATGTTTAAGAAAATGTGATGACATCCTTGATTGAAGATCACACAAATAATTATGCTAATAACGACTCTGTGGGATCTACAAGGACTGGATCTACAAGAGCTGTCGTTTGAATTCCTGTGACACTGCATGCGAGGGGACCTGGTTCAATTACCTCACAGAAGTAACTACTTGTTTGAGACAAACTGGAAAAAGCACTGCTTGGGGACATCGATTAACACATTCTAACACAGTTCTGATTACTTTAATCCAGTGACTTAACTCCCCAGCAAATTACCTGTTTTCAAGATAGCGGGGTTAGCTGACACTGGCATCTCATCTTGCAGGGAATTCCAGCATTTCAGAACTTGTTTTTCTCCAAATCATACATAAAGCCCTTCAAATTTCATTATTTTAAGAACTTTTTTTTACTTTTGCTCTCAAGCTCATAAAGAATCTAATTTTGATTCAGCTTTGTCATTACTGTTAATTTATTTATCATTATTTATCATTAATTGTCAATATCAGTGGAAAATAAATAAATCTAGATCTCATCAAAAGGAAACATTTTTATAATTTGGGGTTTAAAATTCGATTAAGAAATCAATACAAAGCTTCTTTTATCAAAAAATCATCATATTCCAGAAGGAAATTGCTTCATTGGAAAATTGTAAGCAGAAAGCGGTTTCTGAACTTGCTGAAAATTTGCAGAAGAGGAACAAATACTCAGCATTTCTCTGGCTGTCAGCACCACTGTCAATAAACTGCTTTTCTGCCTTTCTTTTGGTGCTGAGCTGTTTGTTTCAGGGGATATAAGGAAACTTTATCTTTGCATATAAAATGTACTTGTCTGTGAACACCCAAAGTGTACCCTGAGGAACTAATAAGTATCCAAAGTTAGACAAGATACACAGACATGAAACAGGTCTTCATCCTATGGACAGAATGAAATTAAAACTAGAAATGTGCTATGACGCAGCGTATGTTTTTAATGCAAACATCCACAAAAATGTCTTCTGAAATGGGTTTGAGTAGACCAAACTACCTGATCTCTGGTGGTAAAGAAGTCTCCTCTACCTCTCCAATCTGTTTATTACTAAAGAGTCGTTCCCTTGCTTGGAGATACCCAAATATAATCCTAACACAGCTGGCCCAATTCTATTTAAAAGTCTTTTTATGAGTCCTGATTGACCAGGTCTGATGATAATAGAGTGTGAGTTAATGCTACAAGCATTACACAGAAGAGTCAAAAATAAAAGCTCTGCTGTGCAGACAGGAGGGGTGAAGGGTCCATTGAAAATCAGAGAGATTAGCAACTCATCACATTATATGTGGGTTATCAGGAGACAGAGGTAATGAAAGTGAGACCTATATCCTTGATCAATAAGAGTTTGACTGCATTTTGAGTTCATTTTCCCCTGCCGAGAGTGAGACAGCAAGCGTACTATTGATCACGGTGTTAATCCATAACTAGTCTGGGCCCTAGCCTGGTGGAACAAGGAGGAAAAATAAGATAATAAGCAGGAACTCTTGATCTTTTATTATGGTGTGCTAGATAAAGAGAGTGCAAGGTTCAAGGTGAAATACTTTATGGTTAACCCCTTCTTTGCTGCTTAACTCCAAGTGCATGAATGAAAGTAAATTAGCCAGGCTTCATCTTTTGATATGTATTGACCTTGAATCCTGTTGACAAGCCTTTTGTTATGACACCCACATATGTGTACAGGTTACCACTCCACTTCTCTTCAAATCCTAGGGGACAGGGTCACTCATGTGGCATCCGAGTGAGAAGCTGGGGCCACATCTTCAGCTGATAAAAGCCCTGAAATAAGCAAGCGTGAGATGCTGTAGCTGAGATGAGATGCATCCCTGAACCCCATCTTCAGCAGTCTTGTTGGGAAACTGAACTTGCTGATCTTAAGATGAGCAAGTTCCCCTTGCTTGTGTATTTATCCTAGCCTTTGCTGCAAGAACATCTAGATACTCTCTGGTCATAGCTTTTGGTTACGGGAGGGTTCCCTTTCGATGGTTTTAAACTGACAACACGGGCAGTTAAGACAACTTAATCTTTCCCGTGGCAACAGCCGACATGTCACAGAAGCACTGTTTTGAGGTGAGCGGCTGAGGGGAAGTAGCGGTGGCCAATTACCTTCTAATAAACCCTGAGAAAAGGAGGAAAATTAACATTGTTGTTGCAAACATGTTTTTAAACCATGAGCATTCCATAAACTGTAGCTTCAGTAAAATTTTAAACCAGCAGCAAGACTAAGATCATCTCTGTTTCTCTATTAAAGTTTCCATAAAGCATCAGATACATGAGTTTTAAGTTCCTTCCATTTGGAGATGAGGAGCACACCTAGAGCCTAGTAACACAGGAAACATCTCCTCTGACTCCTGTATTAGTGTAATAGAAATATTTGCATCTATAAGGGCACTCAGCCTCACTGCCTTGTGTTGTCATCTTGACACATTTCACCACTTCAGTAATGGCAGTTCTAGTCTGAGTTAAAGTGACCCATATTCCAGCAGAGCAGTGGCATTCCCCATGCTGTTGGGGATGTCTTCAAGATGTGACTGAGAACTAACAGCTTTGTAAATGCAGTTTATGAGGAATGGTTTCAAATTAAATAAATAAAATTAACAAAACTCCTCTCTATTCCTTGAATTTTGGGGCCAAAAGTCACAAGTTTGGCCTGCCCAGATCAAAATTACATTTCTTCTGTAGACCTCACCAATCCACACCCTCCCTGGTGAACTGAGAACACAAAAATGCCAGGACACATGGCACTGAAGGAGTACTCTTACAGCACAAATCTTGCCATAGGGTGATTATTTGATCCTATGACTTGGCCAAGTCATAACTGCACTCTACCTGCTAATGCCACGTTGCTATTTCAGTTGGGTGGTGCGTCCTTCCGCCCTCCCAGGCTACGGCTGACTCATTCAGATGGCCTGTACAACTAATTTACAACCTCTACAGAGCTACCAAAACTCCCTTTAATAGTTGTTAAATTATCCCTATACATTATTTACACGTTGCATGAGTTGGTTGGGATAATTAATGCCTGTAAAGCACTCTGAGATTTTTGGATGAAACATACAGTAGAATTCCAATGAATTATTCTGGTGATGATAACAATAAACAAATGCTGCAGCAAAAAGCCTGACAACAGCTTTCATATGCTATTAAAAACAAAAACCTGTAGCTGGACTGCTCTTTTCCAGCTGTGAGTGCCCTGTAGTCTCAGACACTCAAACAGAGAGAAGATTAATCTTCAAGTGGTAGATGGCCAGTTATTCTTTAGTGTTCAGCATGTTGTACACAAGGGTGTGTAATGCAACTGCTCACTGTAACAGAAATCAATTTATGGACAAAACAAGAGGAGGAAAAAATCCCATTGTTCTTTAGTTTAATATCACACATGAAAATAATACAGGGGAAGTGAATAATAAGAGTGCCAAGAAATGGCAGAGTTGTTCTGGGTTGTTTTTTTTTTAATATAAAAATAGCAAATTGCTAAAATATTGCTGTAGGCAGCACCCGCAGGTTAAGCTGGGTGGTTCTTCCCACACAATACCAAGAAGCAGAGACTCCTGCAGATCAAAACCAAGCATCTCTTTGCAGTTTCAGGGGCTTTTACTGGAGTTTTCTTCTTTATTTTATAGTGTCTCAGTAGTTCGATGCGTGTTATTAGTTTTAGATTCTGAAAACACAGCTTTGACTGCAGAGGCTCAAATATTTGACATCTTTAATTCAAGGTGTTGGTTTTCCCTGACAAGGAGGTTTCCCCATAGTCTCTCATCTCATTTTTGTCATGTACAAGAAAGCACTTAAGTTTGCAATGAAAGGAGGTGGCTAGAGCAGAGGAAATTGTAAAGTGGACTCTTGGACAGGAGCTGCCATGATCCAGACTGGACACTGCTGCCTTGATTTTCTTCTGCACTTATTTCTATACGGATGTGAACAAGGCATAGATTTGTGTGCTTTGAACAACATCCCCTAAAACTTTATGGATTGTATTTTCTGACTACAGTCTCCATTTAGGCACATGCCAATACTTACTGCAATCCCTGCACAAATAAATGTTATTGTCTTCATCTAAGGCAGCAACCTTAAAAACACCTCTCCCGACAGACATGTGTACAGAGATTGGAACATACAGATGAAGCCATCTATATTCATCTGTTAAAACATGTGCCAAAGCAATAATGAAATGCCATGTACCATCTATAGTCACATCAGAGCTTTGTGGTTTTACCCTTTAGAAGTTCTACAGTTCTCAGGCTGACATTTCTGCCCAAGATGCCCCTGGGGAGGGCTACAGACCTCTGCTAAATATTTGCCAATGAGTCTGCTGCTTGTGAAAGTCTAATAAGGAAAGTTTTGCATTCAAACTGTGGGGTGAAGGAATCTCCCAATTCATTAAGGAAGGAGAGGCACCACACTTCAGAGTTGGAAGGCTGCTTTTCTCTTTTTGTTGGGGAAGTTTCACCTCGTTTCTAGGAGTAAGAAATCAAAGTCAGTCCCTGGAGACTGGTTCCAATTCATTGTTCTGAGTTCTGTATTATATTAAATGGGGAAGAATATAGAGGAAAGGGAGCCATAGAAAGTCATTAGAAGAATAATTCAAGGGAGACAGACTTTGGTCAATTTATGTTCTCATTGTCACATAAAGAACGCATCCACAGTGGAGACCTAAACAGAGGCTCTCAAGTCTACATACCCTGTGTTCTTACCTTCCACGCCCAGTAGCTGTAGGTTAGGATAGATTGTTAACTATCTCACAAAGCACTTGTTTAAAAAACAAGTTTAAAAAAATCAGAATTAACCCCTTGGGCAATTTTTTGGCCAATTTGTCAAGTTACAGTTGCATTTCCTTGGACAAAGTTCGACACTTGGTTCTACTGCATTTGGGAGGCTTCAAAAGGATTGAGACGGATGTGGCAGAAGCTGCAAGGCAGAATAGAAAAAGAGCAGAGAGAGGACAGAAATTGGATGCTAGGACAAATCACAGAGTATTCAAAAAGTTGCAGCCTGTGTGGACACAAAGCAATATTGCTGTGAGTGAAGGAATGTTCTAAAAATGGATTATCTTCCCCGGGTCATGGGAAATAGCCATCATGAAGCTCAGGAGCCATCTTGACCTTTGAACACAGCCTCACAGTTTTACCTACTACTTCAGCTGTCCTAAGAGGTGTAGAGGTATGTTCCTCTGCCCCCCTAATTCTCACCACAGGGGTTGAGCACCTGCTCCAGACATCTTTCTCTGGAAGACATTTTTACTAGAAAAATAGCGCACCTGTATGACCCCGTGGAAAGTTCTATACTGTACTTAGCATGAAACAAGAGCTAAGGAAGGTGGTTTTTCATGTAGAAAATAAAATGTTTTCTTTTATTATATCATAAATAGTGGATCAAATAGATGTGTATTCATTATTCCCTTTCAAAACGATGTAAATTTAAACTGATTGATTTTTTTAAGTAAATTTTTTTTTAAATATTTTGCATTTGTTGGTTTTAATGCTGTATCATTTCAAAATTCCTTCACACTAAAGAAGGAAAATAAATTTTAGCATGTTCAGGATTTTCAAAGTCTAAGAGACAATGAAATTTTCATTTTCCAAAAATCATTTTTTATAGCAACACACAGCAGATCGGTTCTGCCCGATGATGTATTTTACATGGCTTTAATTCAAACACGCAGGATTGCTACATGTACTCAAACAAAAAGAACGTAGAAACCGCAGCTGCCTCACTTACCACTAATGAACGCTGCGACTGCAAAGGCACTGAGAGACGAGCCACAGCCCTGTTCTTCAGCTGGCTTCAGCGGTGATCTGCCATGCGGTAGATGTCCGTCGTATTTTTACGGCTAGGAGCACCTTGGCGGCCTGTGAAAAACAGGTTCACAATTATGTCCCCAGTCCGTTTTCTAGAAGTCAACACCTGGATGCCCTGGGGAATACCTGGGATAAAAATTAATTCTCCTGTACACAGTGTTAAAATGATAGCAGGATATTTTACTGTAACCTACACTGTAATCACACGCAGGAATACTGGCAGGAGACGTTACAAATAGAGTTTCAGCTCCAGATTGTCAAAATTAATAATAATTTATGAAATTCTTTTCTATTAATTATAGGTCATCTACTCATATCTTTAATTAATTAATACTGTAATAGGATTATGTGGTTTATAGTTGCTGTTGGAAAAGGTTAATTTGTCAAGAAAGTCACAAGATAAACAGAAATATTATTAAAACCCCATATAAACATTGAATTCAAAACTTGGACTAGACATAAGGGAACAGTATAAAGAAATAAATGCCTAAACATCTACATGTATACACCCTCATACTTATTGCTAGTTCATAAAATAGTTGGATTCTTAAAGGATTTTTTCTCTTATAAATGAGACAACAGTCATTTTTATTTTTGTTTCAGTGAGAATTTTAATCTAAAAAAAAAATTAATGGTCTCTTGGAGTAAATCATTCCTTTTTACAATATTTTAGCCAAAGGAAGTATTTTTTATTACATTTAAATTAATATAGTGATTTCATTTACATGGAAAATTGTTCTTATTGAGGACAAATGTAAATGAAAAGGTAAGTAGCTCTGTAATCATATCAGTAACATTTTTATAAACACAGTTTAAAGTTAAAGTCTTTGAAACACAGGCAATTTTTTTTCATTAAATCATATGTATTTTCAGAGATCATGAATTTTGCTCTATTATCAGCCCTAAAAAGCATACTGACCACTCTCTTGGCTGAGTTTCCCAACACCACAGGGCTTAGGAAACAAGAGTTACCTTCAGTAGGGTTCACAGAGGTCCTTTCCATGCTCAGGATGGGCAAAGAGGACTTTCAGCCCCAGGAAGCCTCCAGATCCCCATTCTCCCAGTGTACCCTCAAGCCACCATCACATTTCTTACATCTCTACTTGCTGGTGGATCTGACAGACTATTTTATGCCTGAGTAACTTTCTTCAGCAGACCCAGTGTACCCTCAAGCCACCATCACATTTCTTACATCTCTACTTGCTGGTGGATCTGACAGACTATTTTATGCCTGAGTAACTTTCTTCAGCAGATTTTTTTTTTTAATTCACTGGAATTGTTCTTATTTATTTAAGAGCTGACAGCTGCTGAAGTTCTCAGCAGTTCCTTGAGGCACGTTTCCTCTTCCTACATGCTTGTGCAGAACCAACTTGGGTTGGGTTAGTCACCTAAATCATGATGAATGAGGCAAACAACCGACAAAAACTATGCAATTGAAAGCCACGATGTTAAACAGGTGTAGGGGGATCAGAAGCCGTCCCTAGCGATCATTACTGGCATATGCTGTAATACCATCACATTATTTCAGCAACCTGATGTGAGAATGGGGTGTGGGGTAGAAATTTGCAGATGGTATCAAGGGCAAAAAATGCCAAATGAATTTTAAATCTGTGCAGCGTAACATTTTAGCATCAAAGTGAGCATTTAGTACCAAATACCATTAATTAACATTTCCATGGGCTTTTTATTAAATGCTTGCTCAGCAAGTCAAGTGTCTTTCAAGCTGGGAACAGCTGTGAATGTATAAAAATATATTGACGCAGATATATTCATGCATGCAAATAAATGTATTTCTTTCACTTGTTGTGAATGATTGTTACTACATTATAGGTTTTTAACAAGTTAGAAACTAATTTGCATTATCAGCCTGAACAGCTGAAAGTGGGTTGTACATTAATACCTGTCTACCTGTTTGTAGTCACTCTGTAGCACCTGGTCCCAGCTAATTCTCTGATTCCTGCTAGTTTAGCAACGACAGGGGTATGAGCCCTAGCCCAGATTTCACTTCCAGCACCTCTTTTAAGGCTACTCAGGTTCTCATTTAATAGCAGCTTTCAATTCAGGAAAGAGTCAGTCGATGACAACCAAAAAAATAAAAAAGGCATAAATTAAATATAAAATAATGAGTTGCAGTGACAAGTTCTGCAACTAATTGCAGTTCTTACAGCTTAATCATCACGTAGTTTGCTAATGCCAGACCTAGCTAGCAGTCAGCCGATAGCTTTTGGTGTTACCCTGTGATAGTAACAAAATTAATTTGTTTCCTAATAAAATATTTCAGGATGATGAAAAAATACAGATAAGTAGAGAGAATCCCTATTAGGATCATCAGTATTAACATGAAATCCTTTTGTGCTCATTAAAGAAAATACAGTCAATTTAATTAATGCACATTAATCCCTAGTTGACATTAAAATTGGCTAAAAAACAACACTGATATAGATTATTAAAATGAGACCAAAAATAAGTGTACAAGGTGGCTTTTATAGGAAGAAAATCATTACTGAAGACCTAGGTTGGTTGGGGGTTTTTCTGGGTTTTTTGGTTTTGGTTTTTTTTTTTTTTTGGAAGATGTAATCCAGCTGGAGCTGTGGTTGCCTGCCCATTGCTCTAAGGAAAGTTTGCACCCACCAGTCATTCACCTGTGGGACTCAAGAGCAGAAAGGCATGAGATGAAAATCTGTCCCATGCAATTGTGATGTGGAAAATCCCCGGTCATTCTTCCACTCCTTGCTGGAAATGAAGTGATGGGTTTTGAAGGATATTGGGAAGTCTATGAGATCCTTGTGCGGCATCAGTTATGCGGGTGCTTAAGAGTATAAAAAACGCCTGAGTGACTCAGGTGCATCAGACTTCTTTTCCTAAGTGTTCAGGCACCTAAATCACATCAGCCTTATATGTGTGTTCAAGCGTGCCCTATGCTTGTACGTGTGAGTGCTCATCCAATGCGCTCGCTCTGGGAACAATACAGGTATTTGAGCCCCACCTGCTTATGAGTGTTTGCTGGCACAGAGTTGTGCTAGCATGACGGTACCCGCCATGGGACGTGAGTTCTTTTTTGCTCAGAGACCTCTAAACCCAGCGCTGCACCAAGCTCTGCAGGAAAGCTATGCCAAGATCAGGCTACTCCAGGTGAATTTCCAGTCCATCCTCAGGGATCTGCCCTGGTGCCCATTGTGGAGTGGGAATCAAGGGACCCCTCAACATCCAGTGTCCTGTTAGGAACTGCAACAGCATCAGGAATTGGGGAGTTTCAGGGCTGGGATTTGCAGCAGCAATGCTTTAGGTGCCCAACATTGCAGGGGATCCCAGACTTACCAGGTTCACCAAAGAGCTACATTTCCTCACTGGCTTCCCCGATGCCTGCTCTAACCACTGAGATGCAGGGCTGTACTCATATTTGCACGTTGTCTCTGGCCTAATTTTTCTGCAAAGTGGAATCGCTTTGGAGGAACTTGATTAAAATGTGGCCCATTCTCTCTCTCAGGTGGAGGAGGACCTTAAACATAGATCACCACCCCTCTGGGGCTAGTCAGGGCAGGGAAAGCAAACTTGCCAGGAGGGAAAAGACAGGAGGTCAGCCCTCTTTCTTCACCCACCTCAGTGTCTCTCTCAAAGCCCTGAGGACTCCTTCTCAATGAAACCCCTTGGGGAAGGAGAGAGGCCTCATTTGTGAAGTGTTCAAAGAAAAAGCAGAGCACACCAAGCTGCGCAGCACTGCCAAGGGACAGAGAACCCTAGACCTGCCCGTAGGTGCTCTCCAGGCTTCACGAAAAGCCTTGGTGCCTACAAACTCTGGGTTTATTTTGACCGGCAGCTGCATGGGCGTTTTGAGAAGCCATGTTTTGGACATAGGTGTGTAAGTGCCTTTGTACACCCAGCCTAAGTTGCCATTGAAAATTTGTTTTAGATGGCTCTGCAAATATTATCTTACTATTACTTTGTTGAATGGAGACCTAAATCATTTGCTTGTGGAAGGTGTGTGTTGACGAGAAGCTGATCTTCAATGTGTAGCTTAGATTTCATCTGAAGATGGCAGAAATGTTTCCTGAAAGAAAAGTGTACTAAGTTCTGGTTTAGAATTCTTGTGTATATAGCAAAAATCAATTCATTTTTATAGAATGTAGGATCAATAATACATATCTGTGCTCCCGGACACCAGTATTTCTAAAATATCATTCAAGTCACGGCAGGCCTTATTTAAGTTAATGACAGTTTTGTCATTGATTGTTTGGTTACATTTCACTTTATATTTCTTCATTGGTACCTGGTGGTTATATTTTACACCATTTTTAACTCCAAAGTGACAATTTAGTTTCTTTTTCTCCAGGATTTCTGTCCTCTGTTAAAACCCATGCACTCCTTTCACTATCGATTCCATTCACAGACTCTTATCTTTAGCTTATAACTTACTTCATTTACCACTTTAAAAGTGAAGATAAAACATGAAAAGGGAAAAAGTGAATTGTGTGATTATCCCATGAACAGTGCATTTTTGTGAGAACGTACCTAGCTGCTAACAAAATAGACCTTTTTTTTTAGTGGCATGACATGTTCTAAACTATGATAAGGTTTGGGGGTAATTAAATAAGAACTAAGGTTTGTTAACTAACCATTTTTATGATAAATGTTGGCATGTCGAGACTTTCTTTTTTTTTCTTCATATTTTAAAGTTTCCTTTTATGTGTGTGAAAAATGAGTAAAAGTGTCAAGCCTTATCACACCTGACCTTGCTTTTTGGCTAGCCTCTTTCCC
>NW_010390238.1:0-345 GCF_000710305.1 Buceros rhinoceros silvestris | reverse complement strand
TTATCTGTCAAACACATTACTCTCCCCATCATAACGTGGTAGTGCAAACATCGCAGCTGGCCAGCAAACATGACCAAAGCTACCTTTAAACTACCTCTAGACTCTTTAAACGCAACTAAAAGGCTGATTAGGTTCCACCTCTTTGGTCATTATCTCATTTCGATAGCCACGCAATGAAAAAGCAATCTAGTAAAAAGCTGTCTCATAGGAAAGCTAGTTAAAGAGTGTGCTTGCTTAGGACGGTGTACTTAAAGAAAACAATTTATTCGTTCGTCAAAACCAACTGTGTAAACTAGTTTAGCTGTTTGCCGAGGCTTGGAATGAACAAACGTTGTTGTTTTGCTC
>NW_010390237.1:2644-2847 GCF_000710305.1 Buceros rhinoceros silvestris | reverse complement strand
CCTGCAGCGCTCTGCCTCCACAGCAACCAGTAAAACCCTCCATTCTCTTTTATTTTTCTTTGTTTGTTTTTTGGTCTACCAAACAGCCAAGAGAGCCCAGCCTCAGTCCAAATGGGTGGATGAACAAGTCTTTCTGACATTCCAGAAAAGAATTAACTTATTTCACTTTAAAAGTGAATATTAATACTTGAAATTCTGAAACC
>NW_010390237.1:1036-1410 GCF_000710305.1 Buceros rhinoceros silvestris | reverse complement strand
CACGAGCAAAAAAAAAAAGCCGTTAGGAAACAGTTATTCCGAGCACTTCAAGTACAGGAAGGTTGCACTAGATTTTCACATAACAGGGCTTCGATACTCATTTTAATTTTTCACTTTGATTTTAGACCTCAGCATCCTTCAAGTCATCCACCACCCAGCGAATCTCCCGAGCCCTCCTGGCTGGTGTCGGCCCCCGCAGATCGCACTGTGCTGAGCGGCTGCTGCTCGTTCGGACTCAGCCTCAGAGCACCGCGTCCGTGCGGGCCGGCGAGGGGCCACCGGCTCCCTGGCCCTCCTCCGGTGTTACAGAACGTGCCCTCGTGAAACCAGCGTTCTGCTCACGGTTCAGGCCAAACAGGAGGCCGGCTGTGGCG
>NW_010390237.1:0-631 GCF_000710305.1 Buceros rhinoceros silvestris | reverse complement strand
GAGCAGAGCCAGGTTTCTCAGTTCAGCAGCTCTTGGTGACGGCGACAAATGTTAAACTCTATCGTACTTCAGTGTCGGATCAGCTGTGAAACAGCGGTGGAGGGGAGTAGGGAATCAAAAGTAAGGTTTTCTGGGGCACCTGTCCTGTGAACTACCTCTTACCTTAAAAATGGAGGATTTATTCCTGGCTTTGATGACACAAGTGTTCTCTGCTATAAAGAGACAGTGCTGAACTTACTTGCATCCCAGCGATGTGAATCCAATTCCATCCCAGCAACTGCTTGGATCCAAATTTGTGCCCATAGAATGACTTGGGAGCAGATCTAAAAGGGGAAAGACTTTGTAGTGAATAAAATGAGTTCTTGTCTGATAAAGGTATTTCAGCACCCACGGTTTTACTGACAGAGCATGAGTATCGGAATATATTTTGAATTCAGAAAACCCTCTGCTCTCTCCCATCCCTTCTAAGAGATTCTTAACGGGCATCCAAATAAAATTCATTAAAGAATGAGTCAAACAAGATTTTCCATGGTAAACTATTGAAAAATTTTGAAAGGGGGGGGGGGGAAGAGGGGAAAGGAAAAAGGCAGCGAGGCCGTGCCACAAAGTCAGTCAAAAGAACAGAAACCCC
>NW_010390236.1:6968-17712 GCF_000710305.1 Buceros rhinoceros silvestris | reverse complement strand
GCAGGTCACTCCAGAGGCTGTGCCATCCCCATCCTTGGAAGGTTTCAAGCCCTGACAGGAGCAAGCCCTGAGCAGCTTGCTCTCACCCCAGACGTAAGACCCCAAATTTTGTTAAGGAATTGATGATTTTTCCATTTCTTTGGGCTATAATGAGTTGAAATGCATTCAACTTCCAGGCAGTGATTTCATAGGTACTCTAAGAAACAGGTGAAAATTGTTGTTTTATTGCTCATCTTTTTTACAATATGAAGAGCCTCACAAAAGGACTAAGCATGATGATGCCAGGTCCACTGCTGGGGACTGGGAGCACTGAAAGCTCCCCATGGTGGGTCAGGACAGGGCCTGACAGCTAGGGCACTTTCCACCCCCAGCCAGGAACAGGGCAGCCAAGGAGAGCTGAGGCAGCTCCAGACCTGGGCATTGGGCACATGCCTGGGGACAGGCTGAGTCTGGGACGGGCTGTTGGTCCGTGGGTTACGATCCAGATCAGGCTTGGTAATCAGGACCAGGGTAAAACATGGTCCTGTGATGACCACATGGGTGCCCTCAGGACCCCTACCAGCAACATGCTCATTACATGCTGGGCTGCCAGTGACTGGTAGAGAAATAGCGGGGTTTCCCGATTTCAGGTTAAAAGAAGATGGGGATCAGAGCCTTGCTTGTCCCGTATTGCATTATGTCCTGAGCAAACTTAGTGCTGGCTGTGGTCCAGGAAGTAATTTTCCAGTCATTTTTCCAGCTGCAGGCTGGAGTGCCTTGAATGTATTCTTTATACTCCTCTAACATCAGGCCCTGAAACAAAGAGTGTGTGTGCTCTACAAGGACGTTTTGTTACAGCTAGGAGGGTTGTATTTACAATTGGGATTACAGTACAGTGGAATCGAGATACAGGAATATAAATGAGAAAACCTCTTTCTGATGACGCTGAGTTAAATCACCCCCATAGGAATTGCTGTATACTTACAGAGTCATCACGTGGCTTACTGGGAAAGTTGAAGGTTTTAGTCTTGTCAGGGGTCCGGCACTCAGCAGTAATACCCGTGAGCCTGTTTTGATACAGTACAAAAAAATGTTATGCATGTTTACAGCCATGCTAATTTTAGAGTTGCCATAAAAATTGCTGGCATCTCAATACTTAGTTTCATTTCACAATTGGACAAAATCTGGAGATTTTAAAACCTTCCTTAGACTGGAAATTCTAAAACTCTTAGGGAAAATATTATTAAATAAATAATATCTGGAGCTAATTGAAATGTTTTATTTTGCATATTCAAAGCATCACAATGGCTTGTGTTGATTCAACACTGAGCTGCGGATTGTGACTGTGCCTTGTCTTGAGGGAGCTCTTGTACCAAATCTCGTTTATTCCCACACTATGTGCAGGGTCCCTGGCTTGACTCCATCTTCTGTAACGGGCTCTGAATCACAGGGCTTCCAAGATAAATCCTGCTGCTTTGTTCAGAAAGGTGTTATATGCATTACAGGAAATCGCTAAGCTCAATAAAAGCACGAGAAGAGGGAAGTCCACCGTTATAGACCGCAGAAGGCATAGAACATTAGGACACAGTCACTATGCACTTGCTTATTAATGTGAACTCTAAAAAATCCCAAACGAACCTTTAGAGTCATTCAGACCACAAACACTTTCTGATTTGTATCCAACCACTCAGAATTATTTCACTTTGACTTTTATGAACTTTAAAAAAAAATGCTGCAACATAAGGCTCTTTAAAAAGCATCCAATACAAAAAGTCAGGTGACAGAGGAGACTCGCACAGCCATTACTTCTGCCACGACTTCTGACAGGAAAATGGATGAACTACTTTGAAACACAGGAGCTTTGAAACTTCAGCTCTGGGCAAGCTTCCTCCCCGCTCCTGCCTCTCCCTATACTGCCTTTGCTGCTCCTCAGCTGGAGGTCGCTGCCTGCCATGGCGGAGGAGTGCCCTGGCCCATGTCAGTCCAAATGATTTAAGTCCTGTTGTTTAAGGAGTTTAAATAACTTGGTTCATTTTGAGTGAAGCAGGTGCGAGAGCCTTTGATGGCAGTAGAGCTGGCAGGTAGGATGGCTGGTGGATTGCACGGAGAGGCAATTGTAAGCAAGTAGGAGCAGGTTTTGAAACTTCTTCCACTTGCAGAGGTGCAGCTGAGAGAAAACTACTTGTAGCCATATTTCACTGAACAGTTGTAAAAAACGGTTCTAAAAGTTCTGGTTTTCTAGATTACTTTATCACTAGTTATTCTGAAATAAATAGGATTGTTTGAACAAAATATCTACTTGCACTGGCACAAAAGACCCGATGAGTTAATGTTGACACATGGTGCCCTTCTGTAGGTGTGTTGGTTGGGCTTGAAAGGTCTCTTCCAACCAAAATGATTCTATGATTCTATGTTGTAGGTTTGTGGGTTGTTTTTTCTTTAATGTGAGTAAATCTGCATGTGTACCAATGTGACTGTCTTCTCTAGAGACAAAATGTAAATTGATTTTACGAAGTTGCTAAGCATACTTAGTGCAATGGGCTTTCATGACTATCCAGAGCTCCTCTAAATTGGGCTGATCCTACTGGTGGACAAATACAGAGTTAGAAGACAAACTTCAGGAATCTTAGGCTACATCAGCTGAATGGGGAGCTCATATAAAAAAGTGAAAAACCACTTCTCAGATCAGAGAAGTTTTCCCATTTTGAATCCAAATCAGTCTGCATATGCTGAACTCATTTTCTGAGTATGTTTTATTAAAGACTTTTTAAAATAAAATTTTGAAAAGCATGCATATCAGCTACTTTTGCAGAATCAGGCTCTTGCACAATGAAGAAACCTAACATTTATATCAATAAATGTCATTTTCTTTCAGAGGGTAAGATTCAGAGGGTAACCATAGCTATTCAGGAGATCTCTTGTAATTTGGAGGATTGCGTGATCCTAATATTTATTAGTGTGCCACTGTCAGATAAAAATATTCCTTATATGGGTAACACATCTACAAGGACTGTATACTTTTAATAACTATAGTACGCACTTTGACAAATACTAGTTGTGTTTCATTATGAGTTTGCAGACCCACTGGGCTGTCCAGGGCCTTTCAAGGTAGTCACTGTAACTGGTAGGGGAGAAGAAGCAGAAGAATTCCTTCAAGTCTCAATTTGACTTAAAAAAAATAGTATCGATGATTTAGACTAGTTTTTGTGTTCTATCGGGTGATGGTATACCATGAAAGCTAACTCTGGGCATTTTAGTATCCTGAATTATCCTGAAACATTGGAACATATGGTATAATACTTGGTTCTCTAAGGTCATAGAAATGAAAAAGAGAGGAAGTACTGTAACTTAAAAGTGTTTCAGAAGAGTGTACACTGCTGTGCAGGTCACCTGATTACTTCAGTGTAGCCTGCCTTCTTACACAAAGGCATTTTCTTGGCTTTCCTCCACGACCCGATGAAGGTGGTCATCTTGTGGACTATTTTGCCTCATACTGACGCCTCATTATACCTGTGACAGAAGACTATCACTAAGACTGGGACAGCTCCTGACCCTGGTGACCAATGACTCCAGAAATCCATTGATTACTATTTTTGCATAGGTGTCTTTTGTCTACGAGTATTTGTGTTGTTGTTTCATTCCGCCCCTATGAAAGACAGCATATTCTTTTGTGTGTGTCAGGTAACAATTGACTATATTTTCCATCTGTGGTATTTCCTTTACTTTTGGGGGGTTTTTTAAATTCAAAACTAAACTATTACTGTGCTCAGAAAAATGTATAGCTGGAAATGTTGTTAGCCTTGTAGGCAGCTTGATATTTCTGTCATTAGAGCAATGACTTGGGATTGAGAAAGTGCCACAGACTTCTTATTTATGGGGGAAGATCTGTTGCCTGGCCTCTCCGTGCCCAGCAGGCTGTAGCCTCCTTTCCGCCTCCCCTTGTCTGTGTTGGGTATAAGCTGTTTGAGGTAGGGGCTGCCTTTCAACTAAATATTTGGACAAGATAAAGCATGATGCAATCTAGATAGATATTGGAACCTCTACAAACATAACAGTGTAAACAAGACTATTTTATATGAACTAGGTTTTTATCATTTAACAATTTACTGGCACACTCCAGTGGGGCGCTGAAAGGGAATTTTTCCTACTGCCATACGCGTGCTGCAGAGTCAGTGTGACAAATTGTTCAGGAGCTGGAGCTTTTACCCTCCACAGAAGAAATACTGAGCTAAAATGAAGGCCAGTAAATGTTTAATTACTGATACTAAACCATCTTTCATATATATACTGTGAACATGAAACATATTGGACAGAGTGGCTGTCTGGCGCATTTTTGTTTGTGAAACTGGTGTATCAGAAACAGATGGAAGTACTGAAGTGGGAGAATTGCCCTATTCCCTAATTAACATGATAACAATGCAGAAGAAGAGCAATATTTGGGTTTTGGGGAAGACCATTGGGTCAATATTCTCCCAGACCAAATATGGATAGCTAGGACATGAAAATTATTAACGAGAATATACATACATTATTATATTACCCATTCCTATTTATCAAGGAGAAGCTGATAAAACAGCTGTCATTATGGTTCTCTTCTTCATATTTTTTTCTTGAATCATCAGATATTCTGCTCTGATGCATTGTATAATGTGATTTTGCGTACCAGCACAATGCCAGACATAGAGCTGGAGGAAATTACACCTTTTTTCAATGATTTACTGAAAATATATGGTTTCCTGAAAAATGTTCTGAATCGAAGGTGAATTGATTCATTAATTTTGGCTATTAGAAATGAGTCTAAAACAGCAAAATGGTTGAATGTCCCTTTGGACCAACTCATTCGTCATCTGGAAGAGCTGAATTCAAATCCATCCTTTTTGTGCCTTTTAAACATGTGTGTACAGACTTTTTCTCTCCTGGTTCGTGTACATGGTTAGAGGAGCAGCTGACCAGGAACTAGAAGTCCGGGGTCTCACACCTTCCATAGTCCTTCAGCTAGAACAGACCTGAGGATCCATGCAGCCTGGGGCTGGAGTTTCCTCACGCTACCTGTGGCCACATCACTTTAACTCTCCTGCCGGTAGCCTGGGGTGTTATTCTCTCCCGCTTTTGGCTGAAAAGACTAAGCATGATCGAACCTAAAAAGGTTGAAATAGAAAGGATGCAATCCAGCATATATCCTATGGCTTAGTGTGTAAAATCCTTTTCTGGGAGGTAAGAGATGTGAATTCAAACTGTGCCAGGCAAGGGATAAGATGGACCTGGATCTCTCAAAGCCCTAAGCAAAGAATCTAAAAATCACTGAACTACTCAGCAAGATTATAGCTACTGTCCAACAGCTTTCTAAACTTAAGCCTTCTGCTCTTTTGCCTTTCTTCCAAATGTCTTTCAAAAACAATGAGGTGGTTTTTTTAGATTACATAGAAAATCTTCAAGTGTTCCATCTACTTTCTGGTTTTTGCTTTATTTGGCGAGAAAAGGAAAGCTTCCCTTGGATTCATTTTGATCCAAGCCAAAATGCTTTATTTGCATGTTTTCTTCTGGATGTAGATCTAAAAATCCAAATATTCTAACAGTCATAACCTCAGCAAATGTGAGAGCATAGGTTTAGTCCCATTCATCTTTCTAAGGGTTTTCCTCTGGGCAAGCTGCTGTGAAAGCACGCATCAAAGTAAGAGTCTGTTTCTAGTGTGATGTTTAAGGAGACACTGCCATGCATAAATCAAGCTTGCTGAAGATGGCGAGAGCAATGTGGTGAGCCCAGGCACTATATTTTGTCCCTCTGAAGCCAAATGCAGCAGGCATTGTTCAGCCATGGCTAGAAACCTGATATCCCCTGCTAGCTGCAGGAAATGGGGCATATTGCGCTTATGCAGTGCAGGCATGTTTTTCCTGAGTCATTATTATGTTAAATGCATTTACTAGGTAAAAATGGAAAAACGAGGGGAAAAACAGAAAAGTGTTCGCTGCAATACTTTTCTTCTTCATTTTCAGGAAAAAAAAATGCTTATGCTCTGGGGATAAGGAGGAGAAGGGTGTTTGCCTTCTGTACATCTTGTCTCTCTGCTCCCCATCCCACAGAATAACTTAAAAAATCACTTTCAAGTGAAGCCTGACCCTTGTTTCTGCAATTGGCACTAGAGCAATTATCATATATTAAGCATTTGCTAGCTGTAATCTGTGGAGCAATTGCTGATAATCTCTGATGAGCTCTGTGATATCATGTGCTTGGGTCTGACGGACAAACCCCTACAATGGAAGAAGGCTCAGGGGGCAGGCGATGTGCTCATGAAGCTCAGGGAAGAATGTAGGGAGTGACCACAGCTGTTGCACGTACAGCTGAACTCATCTCAAAACAAAGGGGACTGGAGGGTGGCCTTTATTTTTGATAAAGGGCCATATCAGTTGAGTGGATTAGCTGATACACTGAGTTTTCCCTGACTTAATCAAGAGCGTAAATGTCTTCTTGACTTAGCACGACCAATATGGGGAAAGTGTACACCTGCCTCAGCATAAAGTATAAAAAACTGAATGATAATAATAAGACCTTAAAAGAGAGCAACATGCTTGAACTGGCTTCAACCCATGTATTCCTTTCCAGTGACTGGGGATGCCCAACATCATGAAAGTGAACGCCGAGAGACTGGAAATGGCAATCACATGTGTTGTGATCCAGCTACGTGAGGCAATTGCTATCTCGTGCTTGTGTTCTGATTTCAGCACATTGCTGTATCTCTGCTAAACAAAAATCCTGTGCAACAGCAAATATCTTCAGGATATGTAAATGTTGTATGAAACATTAAACCCTCTTTGTGCAGAATGCAAAAACAACCTGGTCAGAGAATATTTCATTCTGACACTGCTTCTGGGTTCTCCTTATTTTTCACCATTACATCAAGTTTGCAAAAACCAAAAAGCCCATTTTCCCAACATTACTTTTTCAAGGAGGCTACTGAGGTAGTTCAGAAAAACGTTTACAATGAGAAATGGAAGTCTGCACCATACCAGCTCTGCATGAAGATGTGATCCACTCTAAGAGACGTTCTAAAATGATGATTATTCCAGCTACGCTATTACCCTGCCTGAGACTGCATACCATTTCAACTTTGAGAAGAATTATCTTCCTTGACGTTTCCCCAGTTTCCTCCCAGAGTGATAGAATCATAGAATCATCTGGTTGGAAGAGACCTTTAAGATCATCAAGTCCAACCATTCACCCTGCACTGCCAGGGTCCCTAAACCATGTCCCTCAGCACCAGACCTACACGTCTCTTAAACACCTCCAGGGATGGGGACTCCACCACCTTCCTGGGCAGCCTGTTCCAGTGCTTCACAACCCTCTCTGTGAAGAAGATCTTCCTGGTATCTAACCTAGATCTCCCCTGGTGCAACTTGGGCTGGAGGGGCAGGGGTAGGAGCTCTTCTTCAGCTAGTTGCTGTTGACATGTCCATCCACAGGAGAACTGACGTAACTTCTTTTGTCTGTGAAATTTTCAAGACTATTTTATTGAACATAAATGACTGCACATTTTTAATATCCTGACAGTTTCTTTGCATCAGTGACTTTCTGAATCAATCCCTTCTCCTTCTTCACTCATGTTATACGATAAGCTTTTGGAGTTAGAGTGTTAAAAGGTCAGGAGTCAAGCATTCAAATGTTAGGAAAAATCATATTTAAGTCTTTTTGCATCATTAACTACATGATGATGTACTGATTTTTGTGACTTCTTACAATGCAGTGTTGAGAAAGTAAATTGCATGTTACACTTTAATCATTAATTATTAAACATTAACTGCTGACATACCTTAGGTGCAATTGCTTTCTTAGTCATCATTTATCTCTTGTTGAATGTATTTGAAATATATTTTGAGATATATTGTTCGGATCTTTCTTTTCTCTTGTCCTCTTGGACAGAAGACATCTGTCAAGTTCTGGACTTAGAATTTCTGAGTTCTTGTCACAACTTGGTTATTGATTTTATGGAAGGTATGCCTATATCTCACTCTGAGACAAGGACAGTGTTTTTTCCAAATGTCCATCTTTAAAAGGATTAATTAACATTTGAAGATATAAACTGTGTAGGAGAGAAAAGAACTTTTTATTATTATTTGGAAGTCTTTTAAATTTTGTTGCTCTCCAGAAGTATTAGAAAACGATGCATCCAGGTCTGTACTGAACTGTTTCTGAACAAATCTCTAAAAGAAATAAGGTTCTGATTTTCTTTTAACATTTTATGACTTACAGAAAGTTTTGTATAATGCAGGAATATTATTTTAAAATTAGAACAACTTCATGTATTTATAAACACTGTTCCTTGTTTGACATATTCCAGCCAAATGGTTTCAAATAGGACTGTTTCCTAAAGAATTAAGTGAAATTAAGATGAAGCTGGAAATGATGCTAGAATCACTACTGTAAACCAGCGATCTGTAACTGTAGCTCAACTACCATTTCCTATAGGGCCATATTTTAAATCACTGAAAATTTTACTAGTATATACTTCGGTGCTTTGGGGAGTGAAATATCCACATGCAAAAAGTGATTAAAACACCCTACCTTTTGATCTCTCAATTACTGCTTCTTTCTGACAATTCCAGACCATTTTTAGTGTACTGCAATCTTAGTTAAACTGTATTGCCACAGTACTCTCTGCAGATTTATATTCTTTTAACGGTCTTTCAAAGGCCAAGAGGCAACATTTGCATTATGTAGTGGTCGCATCTGTTCAAGGAAGCGTGGCAGCCCCCACACTTACTTTGAGAAAGAATAACACTCAAATCATGGTGCAAAAAAATTGGGTATAATAAAAAATAAATGTATTCAATAAGCAAATGAAATACAGAGTTATATACACAGGGATTTGACATGGGATTCTGAAGCTGTTGAGTCAGACAAAGTTTAAAATAACGTCAAGCAAGTCTTTAAGACTTTGGAGGCTTGGCAATGCTAAGTCCTGAAGATTTAGTCTAATGTCAAGCCAGTTGTGGTCAGCCCTCACCAAAATTGCTCTTCCCTGAACTACTCGCTCTAAATGCCAGCTGGCCAGCAACCAGCATGTATGTAATACATTGTGTATTGACAATGTGTAGCTGATACGCAGCTCAACATGATTTTCAAGGCAAGCTTGGGAACCTTCCCAAATTATGTCCTAACACCACTGAAAAGATCAGACCTCTGAAACTGATAGAGGTTCACAGCATAACATAGCTTTTACAGGAGTGTGTAAATATTAAGAGAACTTTAAAATTATGCCCAGACACAAGTTCATTTTATTTAAAACCTGTGTTCCCTGAGCAAAAAAATCTCACTGCTTATTTTCTTTACTCCTGGCAGAAAAGAAACACTTTTACAGAAATATTTCTTTGAGTTGAGTGTCTATCAGGGAAATCTACCTCTTCTATGATAAAGGCTGCTGGGAGTTCTTTCAACTGGTAACCCTCAAGCCTAGCTCCACAGCTAGAATCTCTTCACAAGCACTGCATGATGCAAAGTGGATGTACCTACTATACTGTTCTCTGGGGCTACCTAGAAGTGACTAAAATGAAGATCTGAGAAGCACCCAGAATACCTAGAATTGAATTTCTAGCCCTGTGTGTGTGCAAGACTACACTCTTTTCCTCGGAAAGGCCCACATGCTGGATGAGAACTTCCATGTGTTTTGACCAGGCTGAGTCGAGATGAAATTGTACCATAGCACACACCTACTGCACAGGGTAGATACCAGCCCACCTTTCCTACAGGGACTACAGTGCAAGATAAACACGACAGCTGTGGTTCAGCCCCTGATTCTTCTCTCTCACTGTGTCTGTGGCACACTGTAATGGAAATAGTCTGTTATCTCCAGGGAAGATAGGCCATATTGAGGACAAATGATCTGAAGATTACTTAGGTCCAACAAGCTGTACTAGATATATGTTTTTTCTATGTTTTTATGCAAAGTGTTTACAAATGGCAATCCTCCACACCAATCCTATCTTCGTGTGATAGCACATGAAAGATTTTTTCCAGGCTCTGTATTACTTGTATTCTCTAAATGTTTAACAAGCTTACATGTATTTCTCTTTGCCTGGAATCATACTTGCTTTTTCCCAGAATAATGAATCTGTTTCACAATCACTGGCGGACATGAGGCCAATAAGATAACATTTCCCACATACTTCACATTCCAGCGTCTTGGAAGGAAGCTTTTAGATACAACTTCTTAAAAGCAGTTGGAGGTTTGAATTAAAATGTCGCTGAATGTGGGTCCAAGACTCAATCAGTCCGTTTCTTGAGACACTGAGTAATACTGATGTGTTGACAGAGTATGGTTATACAAATCCATTAGCAAGAGTCCGCACCTGTTCAACAGAAAGCAAGAAACTCTTGCACGCAGCTGCAGCAGTAAAAAACCCCCTGGAAAACCTAAAAGGTAGAACTCTTTATTTTCCAATAACAAATTAAAAAGTGGACATTTCTTTCTTAAGTGCCCTTTCCCAACCTAACACAAACCTTACCAAAGAGTAGGAGTTCATATGCAAATTCCCAGTCTCCTCCTGCTGTCAGTTGTTCATTAATCTGGAAATTTATTTTTTCAAACAAAAAATACTTTTCTGTTTTCAAAGGAGAAATTGCCTCATCATCCATGACGAACAAAGTAGTCTAGTGATGCCTTTTTGAGTGTGGTTATGTAGACCTTGGTGAGGCATGAGGCTTTTCCCGTTACACATAAGGTTCAGCATCTCAAAGAGCCTATATACTGGCAATACTGGCAGTCCAGGGAAA
>NW_010390236.1:0-6853 GCF_000710305.1 Buceros rhinoceros silvestris | reverse complement strand
GAAAGAGTTCATAGAGTGCACAGACAGTGGCCATTTCAAAGCACTGCCCTTTCAAGGTAAATCATTATTAGAATAGCTCATGAACTTACTGAGTGCTTTGTGACTTCATTTTCTTAAAACTTCTGTGCTCTTACAGTATGTGAGAATCTCACATTATATACAGATCTGCATACCTTTGACTCTGATACTGCAGGTATATGGCAATGCAGAGGTATTGCCTGAAGCTTCGCCTTGCTTATTCTTCTCTGTAATGTTGAAGTACTTGGACTTGTTCCTTTGGTGCTGCTGAAATTTGTCATGTGAAGACCACTCTTCTTTGGGGGAGGTGTTATGTTTCAGCATAGCAATTTGGCTTAGTAAGTGTCCTGGTTTGAGCTGAAACTTCCTGGTTTTTGGTAGTCAGGCTTTTACTGTGGTTTTTCTTTTCCTGTTTTTTGATGGTGATATGGGTTTACCTTAGAAAGAGCAAGGTCAAAAAGAAAAAAAAAAAGCAAGCATGTTTTGCTGCGGTCAGTTGCAAGTTCCTGAGGAAGTTCATTCTGTGGTCTGTGCATTATCCCCTGGAGAGCTCTCCCCTGCAGAGAGGGAGGCATTACCCCCTGCTACAAAATTCCTTTCTGCTTAAGCCATGTTGTTAGCTGCAGTTCACACTCTAGAGTTTTAGCGGAACTTTTGGATACGCCCAGCTTGAGACACTAAGTGCCTTGAAGGTTTTGCCATTGCATAGATACTTTGTGGGAAGCTGGTGTCAAAGCTGATGCAAGCCTGGTCCAGCCCATGTAGCCTGTGCTGCTGAGGAGAAGGCTTTCCATTAACAGCACTCCTCTGCAATTTATCATTGGTATATGTCTTTTCAAAAAGTAGAGGAATTCCAGCAAAACACAATGAAACAATTCTACCAAACTGCTAAAAAATAGGCTCACTCATTTTTGATCAAGGCTCAAAACCTCATGAATTCTCTAACGCTTTTGAGTAACAAAACAGGTCAGGAAACTTGCATTGCACTTCTGTGCAAAAACATTGAAGCTGGGATCTGAAGTAATGAGTCCATGCTGTGCCAGCTTGGGCTAAGCTGGCCATAGACCTTTGGATGGATGGCTGCCTCCAAGCTGCAGATCAGGTAACTCAAGATGGTCAAGCTTTTTCTGGTGGTAGTATGGGGAAGAGAGAGACTTTTTGCAACAGTGCCACCTCCATGGGAATTAAAAGAACTCATTTTCTAAATCATCGTATTCCACTAGAAGGGTGTTGACTCTCAGGTTTCAAGACAAGACTTACAGCAACATGGCCAAAGTGAAGACTATTTGCCACCGTCCAATCAAGAATAAAAGGCTTCAGGAGTCAAAGAGTACACAAGAAAATGTAATCCTGCGTCTGCAACCTGATGATGCCTCTTGCCATTGAAAGTTGTTCCTGCGATGGGGATAATCCTTGCTCAGCTTCAGAGTCGAATGCTTCTGAGCAGGGATATAAGAGCATCTTGGCTCAAAGTGGAGAGAGTGGTTGAATTTTAGATACTTCTGGGAGTTAAGTGTTACTTTACATGGATTATCTAAGGCTTGCAGGGGAGGCAATGAACTGAAGCTCTCACTATCAAAACTGGCAAATCCCAGCAAGTCCTGCTCTCATCTTAATGATCCTGCCACTTCCCTTGCCTTGAATCTGGCCAGACCACCTGTGAGTGGAAACAGCTCATCAGCTCCCTCTTTTCACCCAATAATCCACCTTGCAAATTTGTGCTGAGCTCACAAACTGAAATGGAGTTTCGAAGGTCCAGGGAGCCCCAAAGCTGGTATGAAGACTAAGGTGGGACCATGTAGCTGAGAACATGAGAGAGGAAGAGGAAAAAAGAGGGACAATTTGGAGGGAATGTACATCTACTCGTTTCAGGGCCATTAGATAAACTGCTCAACTAAGGAAACCACAACCTAAGGCACAGGCTGTTACTTGAAGAACATTTTAAGCAGGCATGAGACAGTACTGCAGTCAAAAGAAGCAGCCATGTTCTTTCCCCTGCCTTCCAGTCTGGCCTCTGCAATGCCCTTCCTTTGTGCTGACAGTGTACACGTATCTGCAAAACAAACTGGAGGGAACAGCTCTGCTGAAAACTGACTAGAGAGTAAAAGGCTAATTTTTAGCTGGTTATCACAGATAGATAGCAACTAAGGAATAGTAATCATACACCCAGAAATAGTCCCACTAGGGAAGGAGTCAGCCACAGGAATGGTGCCCCAGTACAATGCCTCAAAAGTGAATGGTGAACACCATATATTCAGAGGCAAACAAGCTCTCACCAGTGTGAAGCCAATTTATTCTGATGCAGCTTTGTCTGGCCACTGAATACAAGACCAGAAGAGAAGGATTAAGGATGCTCTGTGCATACTGTGTCACTGCAATTTTCCCTCCAAGTGGAAAACAAGAAGGGGAGAAGTGTTGCTTGCTTGAATATACTTGCTGCATTTATTTCCTTTGAGCTGCTTCCAAATGGGGAGCAATATGGCCACTGTATTTTGACTTTTCCCACATCTCCTTTTCAGGAGGTTGTGTATAAAATTTTTCTCCCAGAGTCCGTGAGTACTTATGTCTCTTATATATATGTACATAAGGTCTCTGTCGTCCATTCGTTACTACTTATGAGGGTACACAAAACACTTTTCAGCTCTTTCCTACTTCTTTTGGTTAGTATATAATTTACTTTGTTTTCTTCCGCTCTCTCACTGTAAATGACTGGCCTCTGGGGCCTCTGGGAACAGAGACTTACTATACTGGTGCAACAGGTGTGGCCCAGCAGGCTCCCTCTGACACAGGCATATTTTCTGTAAGGTTGCTGGCACCATGGGTGACGCTGGCAACCACTCCTTTTACATATTCCAGCTCTTGCTGCCAATTTTTGGCTGTCCTGTGTGCAGAGTCACTATTGTCGCTGGTTATTGGGCACAAGAGTGGATGCAATGTAACCTCCAGCATGTTTCAGAGTTGGGAATGCCTTGGGTACTGCTGTCTTGGCTATTTTCTGTCCGCTACACATTGCATGAGGGCAACTGGTATTTATAATGTGAAAACATCCCAGAATCTTGAGTCTAAACCCCTACAAATCTCAAGAACTTGGGTTAATTGGGTCAGCTTTGTTTTGTTTTGGAATTTTATTGCTCAAGTTGAAAGGGCCTTTAAAACAGAAAGTTTCCATTTCAGTTCTCATGTGAATGGCCATGTATTTTCATAAAAGCACAGCCACAGCTTCTGATCATCATAGACTGAGGCTGTCAGGACCTGCAATCACACTGAAAATGGTCGGAAGCTTTCAGCACTTCTAAATACGAGCTGAGCCTCTTGCTCTGAAGCATCTTGTAACCCAAACACTGAGCCTTTGACAAGAGATAAACTCATTATTTTAGACTAAATCTGAACGCATTCTACATGTAAGTTATAACAAATCTGTGCCTTTCATTTCTGATTCATATTAAACCTTAATTAATTACAATATGAAGAACAACATTTAGAATCTTCTCATATTTACTCAGCTATTCTTAAAAGTTCACAAATGAACTTTTTGAATGTTTGAAAAGTATCACCAAATGAATCTTCACTTATATCGTCTCTTTACTTCCGTTTTCGGATTTTGACTTTTGCCTGCAATTTTGTCATTTGTGGTCCAAAAATTATATTCCAGTTCCACCAGAAAGAATCCATGTTTGCAAGTACTCCGTTGCAACCGTCCAGGCCAGTTCAGAGCTGTTTTGACTGGTTGTGGAGGTCACATTACACTTCTCTTCCTCTCACTGAATAGGCATAACATCTAGAATCAGGTTTCTTGCGTGCATGCTATCAGTTCCAAATGTAAAATCTGCCTTCTGTGAATATTAAGCAACCTTTGTTTGCAGTTTGGTATCCTGACAAGCATTTCTGCCAGCAACCTCAATTGCTAGATTTCTGGGCAAAGGTAATACGTATGGGAAGCTGAACATACTGCTGCAGAGCCAGTTGTCAACACTCGTGGGAGCTTTCATTTTGAGTTATTTATCCAAATATGATTCTCAAGCATCAGAAAATCACTTCCTGGAATGTTGAGCCATTACCTCTATTAGAAGAGCTGAGAATTCACTGAAGCTTGACTTTTGTGTAATTGAAATTATCTTTCCATAAAGGAACCTGCACAGTTCATTAAAAGGTTCCTTTCATAGGAACCTGACACAGGTTCTTTTCAAATATTTTAGCCTTTTTGTCTTCAAATGGTCTTTAATGAAAGAGAGAGAGAAATGGGAAAGAAGGAAATCTTTTTCTCAAGGGTACACGCTGTAAATAAAAATTACTGTTGCTTGCATAGGGCATGGTTCTTTATGTGCAGTTGCTGTCACAAAAGTGGAACTTCTGGAACATTCAGAACATTCAAAAAGTAGCCTTCTTCATTAAAAGTAATTATCTTATCCAATGTAGTTTCTGGTTTTGCTAGAGTTACTTTTTTATGATGTCAAATTGTGATAACCTGTTGAGTAAAATGTGGCTGTCAAAGGAGTAATACCTCATTTGCTACTTTGCAATGTAGTACAGAACAGTAATTAGAAGAGAGGCAAATCCCAAATCTTCGTTAGCAAAGCCAAGCCATGATGATGACTGGTGTGAGCTGCATTGTGTCAATGTGTCGGAGTTCCTCTATCTTTTGATCTTCCAATTGTGTCAACATAGTCTTGCACTTTGCAGCTTGTTATCAGAATAGACCATTTGCAGTTCAGCTAGGGGTTTAAGTAGTGTAGGACAACACCTGCCATTTGATTTTCCAGGATGCCAAAACGCGTGAGGTAGCCGTTTTCAAGGCTCTAGTTGCTGGTTTGCACCAAACCCCAGTGAAAAATGCAAGTGGAAAGATGCAGCCCTTATACTTTAAGATGGTGGAAAGGAACAGCTTACAAAATCTCCATGGAACAAGTCAATAGAAACTGCTCTGCTCTCCGCCCCAACACGGGAACATGCAGTCCAAAGCAATGACATCTCCACAGCATTTGGTGTTTTGGTGGCTGTTGTTTAATGAAGATGCACAAATAAATGAAAATGAAGGAATGGAAGTGAGGCAGCAGACCTGTTAAGAGACAGAAGGCAGCAACATGGCTTATAGAAAACATGGCCTGGGAATATCACATAGAGGAAGGTGCAAAGAGCTTTTGGACAAAGAGGTGACTGTAAAAAGGGTCTTGGAACAGCGAGGAAAGAAAAGGGCTCTTGCTCTTTGACTATTGCTGTCTTCAAAGGAACTGAGCATCATGTATTTCTTGTAAATAAGGAGATTTTTATCACAGATATGGGATCCCTAAATTCTCCTAAACCAGTCAGATATGCAGGGCTCATTTTTAACTAACCTTGTGTGTCTGGCGGTGAGCAACCCTGGATTGCTGGTCGTTGTCTGGGTTAACAAACTTGCAGTCAAAATGCTACTATTCTCTCCCATGTTTAAAGACAGTTTAAACCAGGGAAAACGCAGATTCATTTCTGAATAGTATTAGACAAGTATTTTGGCAACTGCCTGTGAGCAGTCACTGTTGACAGTACACTGTAAACGCAAACAGGGCAGTGCCTTAACATGTTCATGATTGCTCCCTCTCCCATACATGCTCTGCCACGCAGACCTGCATTCTCTGCATTCTGCTGACCCTCTCCAGGACCCAAGGTTCGGGTATAAAAGATCCCTTTTAGCATGAATTAAAATCAAGCTCAAGACCAGCAAAACCTCTCTCCTCACCTCATGGGGTCCCCTTCAGCACCAGCTTCCCCAGTCCATCACCCTGTACATTTGTTGACTCTTTCTGGGAAGCAGTTGCGGAAGTAGCTACAGGGGCTCTGCTGTAGCTATGGTCAGCTGGCTTCTCCCTCGGAGCTGTAGAGGAGGGGGAGAGGTGCCTTCACATGCCCTCCCTTTCTATACCTCTGATCAAACTTCTGTACATCGACATTTCCTTCTCTAGGAGCTTGCTTCAATTTATCGCCATTAATGCAGAGGCATGTTAAAAAGCTAGACTTTTAAAGCTGTTTAAATTCAGTATAGCTATTTGGGGTACTGAAGTCTTGATGGGACGATATCATGAGGCCTTTAGAGGTGGAAGTGACTACAGCTGTGACACCATACCTGATCCTGGATCAGAAAGGTTCAATTTATCGCCATTAATGCAGAGGCATGTAAAAAGCTAGACTTTTGAAGCTGTTTAAATTCAGTATAGTTATTTGGATGCCTTCACATGCCCTCCCTTTCTATACCTCTGATCAAACTTCTGTACATCGACATTTCCTTCTCTAGGAGCTTGCTTCAATTTATCGCCATTAATGCAGAGGCATGTTAAAAAGCTAGACTTTTAAAGCTGTTTAAATTCAGTATAGCTATTTGGGGTACTGAAGTCTTGATGGGACGATATCATGAGGCCTTTAGAGGTGGAAGTGACTACAGCTGTGACACCATACCTGATCCTGGATCAGAAAGGACAGTGCAGAAGACGAAAAGGAGGAAAGGTGCAGAGACAGAACACAAATGATGTCTGTCTCTTGTATCAAGTAACGAGTGACAGGACGAGAGGAAATATCCTCAAGTTGCACCAGGATATGTTTAGGATGGATATGAGGAAAAAATTCTTTACAGAAAGGGTTGCGAAGCATTGGAAGCATCTGCCCAGGGAAGCGGTGGACTCCTCTTCCCTGGAGGTATTTAAAAAGACTTGTGGTGCTTAGGGATGTGGTTTAGTGGTGACCTGGCAGTGATGGGTTAATGGTGAGACTTGATGATCTTAAAGATCTCTTCCAACTGAAATTTTTCCGTGATCCTGGGTACATTTATAGTACCCGTGAAAAGACACTAGAAAGGCTGAGGTTGTTT
>NW_010390235.1:0-4362 GCF_000710305.1 Buceros rhinoceros silvestris | reverse complement strand
GCCCATGCAGCATTCAGAGCAAGCACTCATTTTCAAACTAATCCAGTTGCCTAACTCTCTTCAGAGATGCTTGCACAAAAATGAGCTTAGCGCTCTTAGCGATTGCTGTTCATTATTTTCCACTCAAAATGGTCGAGTGAATTGATTATGGAGGAAAGAAAAATATTTATATAAAACTTGTTAAAAAATCTAGGATAAAAACAATGAACATTGAGTTAGACTAACAGCATTAAGCAGCAAACTTCCAGAAAGAGCTGAGAGGGAACTTACTGGCAGATGGACAACCCGTACCATAAGAAAAGATGAAGAGAGGGTGAAGATATGTAGGATTGTTGTGGTTTAGGATTTTGTGGGGTTTCGGCAGCAGAGGAAGAAATGCTGCTGTTTGTTTGGCGTGGATTAGGTAGCAGGGGATGGGGCTGCTAACATCATTCCTGTAAGCATCACAAAATGCACCCCCAGGGTCCAATTTCACACCACACACCCACTTGCCTCCCCCAGCCTCCCCATGCCTCCCTGCCTGTGGCCCAGGCTGTGTCAGTCAGTGCCACTGTGAATAAGCCTGTTTAAGGGGGTAAACGTATCTCGTTTTGCAGAGCAAACTCTTTTGTTTTGGAGAGGGTAGAACAGAAGAACGGGAGAATTACTCAGTTGCCAAGGTAGCCATGAGAAACTTGCAGAATGCACCAGTGAATTTTTTTCCCATTGTCTGTGGCAAGTTACTCATTGAGCACCAGCAGGAGACACAGATGGGCTGGAGAGAGAGAGAGGCCTGGCAGAGGAATGGACAGAACATCCTGGAAAATGTGGTGAGTTTGAGAGAGTCTGGGTCAGCTCAGCACTGGGAGAGCTGAGCCCAGGAGCAGATGCTCCCCTTCTCCATATGGACTGGAGGTGGTCGTGCTGGACTGTCTCCTGAGGAGGGGACATGCCACATGGCCAGAGGGAACCTGTGAGTCATGTGTTCCATGGAGGAAGCTGCTGGAACATCATGGACAGGGTTAAAAATGACTGCGCCCCCCATCCTGTGCCTTTCCCCCTTCCAGTGCCAAGTGTGGGGAGTGGAGAGAGAAAGCCCGGCGCGGGAAAAAAGGAAGGGTGGGGGGAATGTGTATCAAAGTTCTTGTTGTGCTCTTCCCTGTCCTGCTCTAATTTAATAAGTAATTGGTTTATGGAATTGTTGGTTTGAGTTAGCTGATTTTGTTTCCACTAGTCCAGTTAACCTTTTGCCTGCAGCTGTAACTGGTGCGTTTAGTCCTCCCTTATCCCTTGCTTTGACACTTAAAGTTATTTTGTTTTGTGCTCCTGGAGGAAATAAAACAACTGTGTGGCTTTAGTCACTGGCAGGGTCTGAGGGGGACAAGAATTCAGTAAGACTATGAATTGCTGGGAGGCCTGGTGAATTTATTACAGGGACAGGTTGAAAATGTGTTCCTGGAGACACTCAATTGCACGTACTCATCAGACAGTAGATTGTTTGCAGTCAGGAAGTACCTATGGAAAAAAATAATGACTAATGCATCATTAAACAAGAAAAAAAAAAGGAACAAAGTGAGAACAAGAGTGCAGGAAAAGAAAAAAGAATATTAAATGAGAAGCCATAGTAGTATGACTTGAACCAACAAGCAGATTTAGATGTTTTGTGAATTATCTGTCATAGAATAAAAGTAGAGAAGGCATGGAGTAGATTCTTGTCATCCAGCATGTTTAAAAGCCCTTACACCTTTATGTCAGTGAAAACTTTAATTAGAATTACACTCAGGATAAATATGGCTGGAATTTCAATTGACACATACTTTCACTTTTTGGATAGTGACCTACTAACATCTGCTTTCCATGGAAGATTTTCTAAACAGCTGCTAAATGTTTTTCCAATAATTAAATTTAATATCTCGATTAGAGAGAACATTGTATAATAAAGGCACTACAAAAGCAATTGTGATGACTTAAATCCAAAATATTCATGTGCTATTTTCTAATGAGAACCAATGTGATGCTGAAAATAAAATTATTGTCTCCTAAAAATTGAAAAATGTCTCATTCTTGGCCATTTGGAAGATGAAGAAAAAAATGTTTACTATAATAATAATTAAAAAACCAAACAAAATAGAAAGCAAAATAACTGTTAACATTTCAATAGGTTGCCAATAAAAAGCTGATTGCTTGTCAGTAAAATTGCAAACAATGAAAGTTGGGTTAATTTTAAAGCATTTAACACCCATGGATTTAATTTACTTTATTGGAAATTTTAAGCAGTCAGTACAGCTGAAAATAGGACTGAAAACTGGTGAATATATACTGCGGTTAGAACTACAATATTTTATTTTCCTAAGCAAAAGCAGAAAAATATTTCTCTTGTATAAAAAAGGATTTCAGCCGTACAATTAATGTAAAATGTCTTTACAACATTTACCTTCCCACCTCAATTTGTAATTAAATTGATACAATATACGCCTAGCCCCATTTTAGAGATTCAAACACTTTTAGTGCAATTTTGGCTGAATATAATATCTTCTTTATAATCTCACCTATGGAGACAAAAGATCCTCAGCTGTAAGAAAGTGCTTATTTGAATGAAGAAAGATACCTTGATAAACAGTAAGTCTGTTTTCCTCATTTCATATAATTTGATGTATACTGAGATCTTGGCAGAACTGGAAACACTCCACAGCATTTTTCTCAGCTTTTCTCTTTCTTTTTTTTTCATCCCCCACCTAATATATATCCTACAACTTAACAATATTACCATCCAACCTCACATTTATACTTGTCTAGTTCTTTTATTTTTTGGTTTGGGGGGTTTTTTTTGCTGCTTTAGAGGGATAAACCCCGCTATTGACTAAAAATTCACCATTATTTACATTTTAGGGGAGAGGAGTAAAGGAACAATGTTTGATCACAGAGAAGAATTATCTTGGTTCATGTAGATTTAAAATTTTTTAAGTTACTCAAATAACTGCAATAAGCCACATAATTTGAATTTCAGCTATTACTGTGTCCAGTATTTCCACATTTGAGAGCCTCAGGGTCTGACAGCTATTCCATGAATTAAACAAATGCAATTCTCTCTTTGAATACATTCTCTTGTAATTTAGATATTATCCTGCAATCCACTCCAGCAGAACAGAGCAAGAAAACTAGGAACGGCCCCAAATTTCTCTTATTTTCCTTCAGTGGGTTGTCTATAGAAAAGTGAGACTTTCACACAATGGTTTGTCTCACTGACTCTTCAGAAGTAATAGAATTCCTATTACTGAATATTTTGAGTAAATTGAATCTTGCTTTTTTTGTTGTTGTTGTTATAAGTTACTTTGTGTTTACACACAGCAAAGGGAAGGTTTTCAGTTTATATTCCTGTTTTGCTACATTTCCTTTCTATATGCTGACAAACTGTTAGTTTACATGTCAATGATATTATACAAATGAGAACCAGTGGAGTTACTTAGCTTTGTTCAATCCATAAATCCAGAAATTTCCAGGCACTTACGCTTCTCACAATGTTTAACATTAAGAAAGTAAGCCATTTTTTTCCTATTTTATAGGTCTATTTTAAGTAACATATGCAGCTATAACTATTATGAAAAGCTGCAGAATGTTTTGGTATTTACTATGCATGACTTTTTTACAGATAATTTCTTCTCAGATTATCGACTTCCCTTGGACACATTCTTGTTAAATGTTCTTTATGACCAGACAAAAAGTAAACAATGTAATAAATTAAGTGTAAAAATAATTGTGTGAAATATATGTCTATTTCATAAATATTTTATTTCCATAAGTATATGTGTATATAAAATATGGATATATAAAAAAACATCTGTGTAGCAGTGTTTTAACAGGCATTTAGGTATTGAAGATGCTTAATTTGAGCTCCATGTCACATAGTTTTCATTTTCCTTAGCAGGCTTAATACAGACTGGATGAAAGGCATATTTCACACACAGATAACTACTATTTGGAGAATCTGCAGCTTCTTAAAAGTACCACTCCAGAAAGTAAATTCTCAGGTAACTGTCCCTTATCAAATGCTTCAGGTACAGGCAGTGTCCTGGGTTCAACATGGAGGAAACGGATGCTCTCATGTTGTCTGGCTTTCTTCTTCCCAGAGAGCTGTGGTTCTCCCAAGCTTCCAGGAAGGAGAACACACCTCTTTGAATGAAGTCATAAAAGGGGGTGTGCCGAGAAGATTTGACGCCATTTTGCCATCTTGCTTCTCCCCCTCTCTGCTCTATCTGCCCTCCTCTCTATCTTGTCCGGGCTGCTTCAGATATGCTGCGTAGGACTCTGAAGCTTACACCCCCGGACTGGAGGCCTTTATCAAGGAGAGAAAGGCAGTAAAAGGCTCCTTCTGCAAAATAGGTA